>NC_064643.1:754331921-754476921 GCF_023864345.2 Schistocerca serialis cubense
TTGCAACGGTAGCTAACGGAAGAAACATATCTGTTCAGTGGCAATAAACAGAGTTAGCAGATGAAGTTGTGTCGTCCTTAGCATAGAGAAGGGTGTAAAATTGCAACATTTATTTCTTTGGATGGCTTTGATGGAAGAGCGATGCAGGCAAAAGTCAAGTGTCCATAAACTCATCGGCGGGAGTGAAACAGAGTTATGACACTCACGCCCGCCAAACTGTAATCAAGTCAAACTCGCCATTGCGTAGACTCTCATACATGTAGCAGCATTCTCTCGGCATTACTCGAGAATTTCTTCGTAACCTGATATCCTTCTAGAGAGAAACTATCGCCAATCAAAACTTGGTGCAGAAACTTCATATATCCTCAACTAGCTTAATTAGAAAATTACTATTCACACAAGGCAGACATCGAAATTCGAGTACCAGCCCTATAAACAGTTTCAGCACTACTAAAGAATGCGACCTGCAGGATGTCTCAAAAGGTATGCTACAACTTCAATGTGTTGTAGCACTCGAACTAAGATATTCACACCATGTTTTTCCTATGTGAAGTTTGGTTTGTGTGTGTTTTCCATGTTTTCAAGAGTGAAGCGTAATGACAATGGTTCAAGAAATGGCTCTATGTGAAATTGTTTATTCAGACCAAATCGTACACGCAGGTTCAACGCAATTTCCAAACACGGTATAGGAAGAAGCAACCAACCTCGTGGACGTCGGTACGCCGGTGGTACAGGAATTTTCTGCAAACGGGAAGCGCTGATGTGAAGCATCGAAAATGTTTGTGGATATATCTACACCGATTGCAACTGTTACACGCACTGAAACTAGACAACAAATTACAACGTACGCAGTCCACCGTGGAGGTTCTTCACTGTTTAGATGAGTATGAAAATTTTCTAAACCTACTAGTATTTTCTGACGAAGCACCATTCCACGTGTGGTACGGTATACAACACCATGCTTGCATTTGGGGCAAAACCAATCAACATACTGTGTCGGAATAGGTACGTGGCAACCCGAAAGTGAATGTGTGGTGGTTTATAGCTGATCGCATTGTGGGACCATACTTTTTTTAAATTTCTACCAGTTACCTTGATATGTTGGTAATGTCTGCGTTACCAAAACTGTCTGGACGCCAAAAGATAATGTTTTCGAACATGATGTTGCACAGCGACACCGAACTCAGACTGTGTGAGATGTTCTCGACCAAGTGTTTTTCCACATCGCTGGACTGGCAGGGGAGATCCAATTCCCTGGTCTCCTAGGTCACCTGACATTATACCGATGGACTTCTTTCTATGGGCATATGTCACGGACAGAGCGTACTTAACGCTTGTCGACCACATCAATGATTCAAAGAACCGAACTGGTTGTTGCCATTGCTACAATTAATGAGGATACATTATGTGGATAGAGCTTGAATACAGACTGGATGCTATGTGTGTCACCAAAGTCACACATACTATTGATTGAATGAAGTAAAACCTCTGTGAGATAGGGTGTCACATAAGTCAAACATGGCGGGAATATTTTAATTGGTTTGGGTGCTATAACACATTAAAATTTTGAGACATGCTGTATGTTGGTACGTCTAACCGTGACTGATCATAGGCAGGGCGATTTTACGACTTATGTTTACTTCCTCATAAACGCCTGGTATCTGAAACGTAGTGCGAGTTCTTTGTCACAAATTTCTGTATAATGTTTCATCTTTTTCTGCGAAAGGGTCTATAGACATGTGTCTACACTCTCCCACGTTAACTGCTTGACTGGCATTGACAGCTGTCACACGGCACCGCGCCACCAGTTGTGCGCATGGTTCAAATGGCTCTGAGCACTGTGGGACTTAACTTCTGAGGTCATCAGTCCCCTAGAACTTAGAACTACTTAAACCTAACTAACCTAAGGACATCACACACATCCATGCCCGAGGCAGAATTCGAACCTGCGATCGTAGCGGTCGCTCGGCTCCAGACTGAAGCGCCAAGAACCGCACGGTTGTGCGCATGGTTACAAATACACCAGCTGTTGTCACTCTTGGTAGTAAAGCATTCACCACTGGAGCTACGCGGCAGTTAATGTCGGAGGATTTAAGCAGTTATTTTCATACGCTAACGTATCTTACACAGGAGCAGACGAAACTTTAGCCATATAATTATATCTGAGACAATGGTATGTGATAGTAAAGCAAAATACCACGAAGAACCTAACTAAACGGACTAAGGCTGCTAATGGCAATAGTAATACACAGTTATTCGTTATTAGCGCGTCTTAGTTCACAGTTCACAGCTATCTCCATCAGCAGGTGGCTCAGTGTATCACAAATATTGTTGTTTGTAGTTTTTGGTTAAAGGGACGTGTTTGGAGGGCACATACCTGTTGTAACATCGTGACATTACGTGACTCACTTTTTGGAAGACTATATGTCCAGGAGCGTGTGTACTAAATCATTTGCAACCTGGTACTCAAACAGTGTTTCAATGGAGGATTGGGCGAAAGATTTTTTGGAAAAACGAAATAAAAGTAGCTGCTTACAGACGTTCACGAATTTCAGTAGACACTCAGTTTTTATTTGTTACGTGTAATTTGCGCGGTATGTAGTCCGTCAATCGTAATAGGATTTCGTCACACACTGTAAACAAAAAACACACAGGTGATGTGTCCTCGTAACTGGAGCGTACGCAAAGTGACTAGGCTCTGGAGATGGTTTTCAGACGTAGAGGTAGTTGAATGTCACAACGTTTTGTTGGCGAACCTCGTCAGTGTGACGTAAGCAGTGTACGCGCCGACGTCACACTCTAGACGCTATTGCGCTGGCTGCGAGGCGGTGCGGTGCGTTCTGACCTGGGCGCGTGCGTCTCGATGCGTGGCAGACCTCGTGGCCGGCAGCAGGCGTCGCGACGTCCCGGCGTCCGCGCGGGTCGGCAGTCGGAGCGCGACTGAGCGGCGGCGGCGGCGGCGGCGGCGGCGGCGTTGCCACGTGACGGGGGCAGTGCCGGCCGGCACTTACCGCCGCAACCCGCGCCGCCTTCGCCGGCTCCGCGCAGAAAGCGAACCGACCGACCGGTCGCGCGATGCAGCCGCCAGCCACTCTGTCATTACGCCGCCCGACCACGCGAAGCTGGCCTTCAGCCGGCAGCAGGTCGGCTGCGACGAAACTCGCGCCGTTCGCTATTGTTGACAGCGGCTGTCTGGGAGTTCGAGGCTCCGACGACGTCGGGAACGTTAGAGACGGAGCTCTTTGCCTGTGTCCGGGTTAAAGTGGATATACACTTGCCGGAACGTCACCATCACGAAACCGTCACGTTTTCGGACGTCGGGTGTCAAACGAATTGCTGAGCATTAACACTACACGGCACCCGAAAGAACGTCGTGAAATTACAGCTGGTCCACAAAATAGGGCCGGCCGGAGTGGCCGTGCGGTTCTAGGCGCTACAGTCTGGAACCGAGCAACCGCTACGGTCGCAGGTTCTAATCCTGCCTCGGGCATGGATGTGTGTGATGTCCTTAATTAAGTTTAATTAGTTCTAAGCTCTAGGCGACTGATGATCTCAGCAGTTAAGTCGCATAGTTCTCAGAGCCATTTGAACCAAAAAATTGGGTGTAGAAAAATTTCCGCTACCAGTCACAATAGAAGATTGTTTATGGGTCACACGACCGGTTTCGGGCTTGTGCCCATCATAAGAGTTTACACATTCATCTACATGTTTATATTGCTGGAGATCACTGTCTGAATATAAAGAAAATTATTTGCTGGGAATAAACAGACACAGGTGGAACCATTGTAAGTGGCAAGGCAGCATTTGCAAAAAAATATATCTTCACTTACATGAAGATGAAGTATCCTTATTATAATCGCCGGCCGTTGTGGCCGCGCGGTTCTAGGCGCTTCAGTCCGGAAACGCGCTGCTGCTACAGTCGCAGGTTCGAATCCTGCCTCGGGCATGGATGTGTGTGATGTCCTTAAATTATTCAGGTTTAAGTAGACTAGGGGACTGATAACCTCAAATGTTAACTCACATAGCTGCGGGCCTATGGGGTATCGTCTCAGTTGTGCGACTGCATTCGTGATTTACTGTCAGGAAGGACGCAGTTCGTAGTAACAGACGGCAAATCATCGAGTAAAACTGAAGTGATATCAGGTGTTCCCAAAGGAAGCGTCCTGGGACCTCTGCTGTTCCTGATCTATATAAATGACCTAGCAGTTCTCTTAGGTTGTTCGCAGATGATGCTGTAATTTACCGTCTAGTAAGGTCATCCGAAGACCAGTATCAGTTGCAAAGCGATTTAGAAACGATTGCTGTATGGTGTGGCAGGTGGCAGTTGACGCTAAATAACGAAAAGTGTGAGGTGATCCGCATGAGTTCCAGAAGAAATCCGTTGGAATTCGATTACTCGATAAATAGTACAATTCTCAAGGCTGTCAATTCAACTAAGTACCTGGGTGTTAAAATTACGAACAATTTGAGTTGGGAAGGCCACATAGATAATATTGTGGGGAAGGCGAGCCAAAGGTTACGTTTCATTGGCGGGACACTTAGCAGATGCAACAAGTCCACTAAAGAGACAGCTTACACTACACTCGTTCGTCCTCTGTTAGAATATTGCTGCGCGGTGTGGGATCCTTACCAGGTGGGATTGACGGAGGACATCGAAAGGGTGCAAAAAAAGGGCAGCTCGTTTTGTATTATCACGTAATAGGGGAGAGAGTGTGGCAGATATGATACGCGAGTTGGGATGGAAGTCATTAAAGCAAAGACTTTTTCGTCGCGGCGAGATCTATTTACGAAATTTCAGTCACCAACTTTCTCTTCCGAATGCCAAAATATTTTGTTGGGCCCAACCTACATTGGTAGGAATGATCATCAAAATAAAATAAGAGAAATCAGAGCTCGAACAGAAAGGGTTAGGTGTTCGTTTTTCCCGCGCGCTGTTCGGGAGTGGAATGGTAGAGAGATAGTATGATTGTGGTTCGATGAACCCTCTGCCAAGCACTTAAATGTGAATTGCAGAGTAATCACGTAGATGTAGATGTAGATAGTGCATAGAGCCATTTGAACCATTTGAAAGCACACTTCGCTCAGAATCCTACCTTGTCGCACACAAGAGCCAAAGGAAGGGCATATAGGCACGGATAGGCAACGGTACGTTAACAGTAGATCTTCCAGATTTTAACTGAAATGTCCTTTGTATAGTTCTTTTACAACTTTAGATTGCAAAAAATACACTTAAAAAAAGCTATGAGTACTTCTTTATGGACAACGTGCTTTCTTCACCGAGCGAGGTGGCGCAGTGGTTAGACATTGGACTCGCATTCGGGAGGACGACGGTTCAATCCCGCGTCCGGCCATCCTGATTTAGGTTTTCCGTGATTTCCCTAAATCACTCCAGGCAAATGCCGGGATGGTTCCTCTGAAAGGGCACGGCCGACTTCCTTCCCTAATCCGATGAGACCGATGACCACGCTGTCTTGTCTCCTTCCCCAACCAACCAACCAACCAACCGTTGCTTTCTTCCGCCTTCGATGCTCACGTGGCGTCACACGAAAGTACAGTCCCTGCAGTGACCAGAACACACGCAATCTGCAGCGCTCGAGACGAATTGTGGTGAGTGCCGCTCCGCAGATTCAGAGAATGATTTCAAAATTCTAAAGTCAATAATTAAAAATTTGCAGATATCTTACTTTTTCCAGGAAAGGTTGTGAAAACCGACCACTGGATTGGAACGGTTCGCCGGTAATAGTTCAGTACATCGCCGTTACTAGCAAATTATTGCCGATAATAGGTTAGTTAGGTTTAAGTAGTTCTAAGTTGTAGGGGACTGATGACCTCAGATGTAGAGTCCCCTAGTGCTCAGAGCCATTTTAACCTTATTATAATTTTGTGTGTGTGTGTGTGTGTATTTTTAGTTGAACATTTGTTACCATTTTCACCACTATGTTTAGTTTTTTAATATTAGGTGCATATTTCACTACAGTGTCGTGAACTCGTGATATGCACAGTGTTTACATTCAAACATGTAGTATGTGGTCAAAGAACTTACACACAGGAAGTGCAAAGTTGTTGCACACATAGAAACTTAAAAAGCTATTACAGATTGCGAAATTTTATATCCACGTTGTGAAATTTTTGATCCACGTTTTTGTCAGAGAACTTAAATCTAGGAGGTACAATGAGGTTATACAAATGAAATTCTGAAAGCTATTACAAATTACGTAAATGACAGTTAAAACTTGTGTTTACAATATGACTTTTACAAATTACCATAATGACAGTGGAACTGATGCATGACTGCTTCGTCGGATTTCCATAGGGTATTACGTACTTTGTTATTAGGTATCAGAGGGTAATCAGCTTCTGTACATACTTCCACAAAATACTCATTAGAGGCGCTGTTTCGTACTTCATGGAAGATAGTCATAGAACGCCGAATTTTAGTTTAAACCAGTTTGCAATGATTGCTGTTGCACTTGATGACGAGGAACAGAGAGCAAAAACTGTCTGGGTTAGAAAAAATGTTAAAAAATCGAGAATTAGAAGGAAAGCTCCACAACTCTTTACAAGGAGCTTGGAGAGGACGGTTCCCCGTTCTGTAAATATTTCAGAATGTCTAAACAAAAGATTTTTTTACCTGTTAAGCAAGCTACAAATAAAAATTACCAAGAGAAATTCAAGATGTAGGCGTGCAATATCACCTCGACAGAAGCTGATGGTCTGCCTAGATGAGCCGTTTTAGTGTACTTGAACTACGTTTACATATATTTCTGCTACCTGCTGTTCGTCGTTAATTTATCATGATTCTTATTTTAAACTTCTGCATGCCGTATCAGCTTTACTTCCGGTTCTTCTTTTCGCTATTCCACTGGAAAAATCGCGAGCAAAGCACATTCAACAAGATGTGTATCGTTTATTTTGCAACGTATTCCTTCAGTGCATAGACTAAAATGTTTTATCTCAGTATTGTCTTCCAGTACATATTGAGACCTTTTCGCAATAGCAATCAGTGGGGAATACTTCCGTGTTAGTTCACTCTGTGTACTTAATGTAATAGTTGCTTGCCGAGTAGGCTATAGTACGGCCCGTCCAAACATTCTTCCCGAGAAACCTTGCCGTGACGCTGACGTGACGTGACGTAACGTGATTTGTCGATGACGCTCCGTTGACGGCGTGTGTGAATGCCACCATCTGACCTGCAGAGGAGAATATTTTGACGTGACTGTGACGTTCCGTCAAGTGTGAATAACTCTGATGAACTGCGGGGTGCCTCGTAAAGCCCCTTCTACACCAGCGACTTTCTAGTCAAAACGGATTAATCGAAGGGGAGCGCACCTTTCGTGCTAGAGTGTAAATCAGCAGCTCACCACGATGAGAGTGATTCCATGACGTCAACGATCTATAGACTGTGCCGAGTGTGGAGTTCTAATTTCCCGAGTATGTTGCGCAGATATAGCGGAGTCTTCTACGGCCATCGTGTTCAGCCATAAGAAGCTCATCTAACAGCAGTTGAGAAGGCAGCAGTTTGAAGAACGTGGTGTGAGGTATCGGTGACAGATGTTTATTCGGTACTTGTATCGTGAGAAAGCCTGCCTAAATTGTGGTCCTTCTCAGCGACTGCCTGCTGTGTTCGGAAGTAGTGCGCCGAAATGGAAACTTCTGTTATTAATATTAGAAAAACTAAACAGTGAATTTACTTGCATTTCATATAAAAGCATCTCTCAATAGCAGGCTATCATTCCGTTATTTCAAAAGCGTTAATTACCAGCACAGTAATAAGCAACAGCTAAACGAAAAGGCTGACGAAGCTCTTTGGAGATCCTTGGGTCGCACCTAACTTGGATGGCGGGCGAAGAGATTCGGCTGTAATATCAGAGCTCTATCGGCAGTCCCGGAGGACAGACTTGCTGTATGCCGCGGTCGGTGTTGGTTCAAATGTTCAAATGTGTGTGAATTTCTAAGGGACCAAACTGCTTAGGTCATCGGCCCCTAGACTTAAACACTACTTAAACTAACTTATGCTAACAGCAACAACACACACACTCTTGCCTGAGGATGGACTCGAACTTTCGGCGGGAAGGGCCGCGCAGTGCATGACATGACGCCTCAAACCGCGCGGCCGCTCCGCGCGGCTTCGGTACTGGGTGAGACTTAATTAGCAATCTCTAGTTTGTAAACGCAAGTGCTCGATCGGCAGTCTTTTGAGTACAGACATGTTGACCGTGTAAGTAGGCTGTTTAGGTTCTTATGTTGGTGACGCCACGTAGCGCTCTGTATGAAAATCACTGACTGTGCTGTGTGAAGTCTGTGGCTGGTTTGCATTGTTGGAATTTGCTATTGTAGTGTTGGGCAGTTGGCTGTTAACAGGTGAGCCGCCAGCAGAAGTGGATGTGGGGAGGGAAATGGCGGAGTTTTGAGAGCGGATGATCTGGACGTGTGTCCATCAGAGACAGTAAATTTATAAGACTGGATGTCATGAACTAATATATATATATATATATATATATATATATATATATATATATATATACAGGGCTATTACAAATGATTGAAGCGATTTCATAAATTCACTGTAGCTCCATTCATTGACATATGGTCACGACACACTACAGATACGTAGAAAAACTCAAAGTTTTGTTCGGCTGAAGCCGCACTTCAGGTTTCTGCCGCCAGAGCGCTCGAGAGCGCAGTTAGACAAAATGGCGACAGGAGCCGAGAAAGCGTATGTCGTGCTTGAAATGCACTCACATCAGTCAGTCATAACAGTGCAACGACACTTCAGGACGAAGTTCAACAAAGATCCACCAACTGCTAACTCCATTCGGCGATGGCACGCGCAGTTTAAAGCTTCTGGATGCCTCTGTAAGGGGAAATCAACGGGTCGGCCTGCAGTGAGCGAAGAAACGGTTGAACGCGTGCGGGCAAGTTTCACGCGTAGCCGCGGAAGTCGACGAATAAAGCAAGCAGGGAGCTAAACGTGCCAAAGCTGACAGTTTGGAAAATCTTACGGAAAAGGCTAAAGCAGAAGCATTTCTTAAACAGGAGATTGGAAAACCGATGGATCGGTCGTGGTGGAGATCATGATCAACAATTCATGTCATGGCCTCCACGCTCTCCCGACTTAACCCCATGCGATTTCTTTCTGTGGGGTTATGTGAAAGATTCAGTGTTTGAACCTCCTCTACCAAGAAACATGCCAGAACTGCGAGCTCGCATCAACGATGCTTTCGAACTCATTGATGGGGACATGCTGCGCCGAGTGTGGGAGGAACTTGATTATCGGCTTGATGTCTGCCGAATCACTAAAGGGGCACATATCGAACATTTGTGAATGCCTAAAAAAACTTTTTGAGTTTTTGTATGTGTGTGCAAAGCATTGTGAAAATATCTCAAATAATAAAGTTATTGTAGAGCTGTGAAATGGCTTCAATCATTTATAATAACCCTGTATATATATAATGACTTTTGAACACTATTAAGGTAAATACATTGTTTGTTTCTTTCGAAATCTTTCATTTGCTAACTATGCCTATCAGTAGTTAGTGCCTTCAGTAGTTATAATCTTTTATTTAGCTGGCAGTATTGGCGCTCGCTGTATTGCTGTAGTTCGAGTAGCGAAGATTTTTGTGAGGTAAGTGATTTGTGAAAGGTATAGCTTAATGTTAGTCAGGGCCATTGTTTTGTAGGGATTATTAAAAGTCAGATTGCGTTGCGCTAAAAATATTGTGTGTCAGTTTAGAGTTTATCAGAATAAGCAAAGAGAGAAATGTCTGAGTACGTTCAGTTCTGCTCAGCTGTCTGAAAATCAACTAACGTAAGGGGTTTACCAGCACAATCATTCATAAATTTTTTTAAGGGGACGTTTCAACCGTCGCGACCAGTACTGGTTAAAATCCTAATTAGTAACCTCCGATTTTTGGCAATCTTATTGAAAACTAGTTTGATAGTAATTACGCAGACACACAATTCATTATTTTGTTAATTCTCTGTGACTGTGTGAAGAATGGGAATTATCTGTGATTCGTAAAGTGGTCTATAACTGTGCAGTTTCTCGTACTCTGTTAATGAAAAGCAAGTGGCATTCCGTTTAAACAAACCAATTCAATTACTTGTACGTCACCAGTTGCCCGTTAACAGTTTTTACAGTTTCAAGAGAACGGAGGCGTGACCTACGTGATGTTTTCTGCGCAGGGAACAACGACAGAAGAATGCAGGTTGGTCAACATTATTCTGAACTCATTCACTCCTCTCAAGGCGGAGGAAGTAGCTAGGCACCTCCCGTGTAGTGCATCCTTAGTACAAATGAGTGACACGTCATCCGTGCTAACACAGAGGAGACATGAAGGAAGGAAATTATAGAGGGAAGAGATTTGTTACACACACGTAAATCCATCCCTCCCTCTCTCACTTGCCGTACTCCTCACATCGGAAGTTAACCTATTCTGACGGAGCTCACTCCTATTATACGTGGGTCGTTTCAAAAATTCTGCATGTTGTAAGACAAAATTAAAGAAAATAATTTATTTTACAAAATATCCTTATTGGCCTTCAGTATAATCTCCATTCTCCCTTATGACAGCTGCCCAAAGTTTTGGCAACTTCTGTATTCCGGACAGAGCACCTTCATTGATAAGCTGTCTGATTATTTGGATCACCTCACCACACGCTTCATCAATTATATCAAAAAGTGTTCCACGAAATTGTTCCTCCGGTTTGGAAAACAAACCATAGTCGGGTGGGTTCATATCAGTACTGTGTGGTGGGTAGAGAATTATTTCCCATCCACATTTGTTGAGCGTTCCTCTCACTGGTAGGGCAATTGTAGTGGGACGCGAAATTGAAGCGTCACTCATCCACCAGTGTCAGCCCAGTTTGCAGGTGAATTTAAGTTTCATTTACTGTTTTGTTTATGTATTTTTGTAATATTTGTAATGGCTGTGAATTATCTAAAGTTTTGTATTTATTTTTTATGTTTCATGTACGGAGAGGCCGGCGCAACGAACGGAGACAGCATCTTCACTGCTGGGACCAGAGAGAAAATTGCTGGCCACTATAGGTCGCGGGTCGACAGACAAAGAGCAACAGAAGATCCTGAAACAGAGTTGTTGCGTCGTGCTCCTAAAAATTGAAAATCAAGAATTTGTAATGTTTCTACAACAATGACGTCATAGAAAGTTTAATCTTGTTGTATATGTTCAGTCCTATCTTGTCAAGGCTCAGGTTCACGTCTATATGTAGGAAGATAATAAACTAGTGGATGCTACTAAAGTTTAAATACGTGTTCCGAGAATTTATTTATGAAGAATAATGTTACGTAATTTATTTGACAAGATTATTAATTTTTGACAACGTTCATCACGAGTTTGAATCTTGAAAGTCTATTCAATGTGGTTCTAATATCTATTAAAGCAGATAACCTGCATTAATATAATTTCTGAGGAGAAACAAACGACATCTAAATTGAAAAAGTTTACGCAAACCAATTGAACTTAGTGACGTAATTCTGCGCATACGACTCAAATGATGTTTTACAGTTTCGTTCAAGAAGCATTCAGAGACAATTAAAAAAAAATAGTTTAAATAATTTTTAAGTGTGTTGTAACTGACGTAGGTGACGAAGTCTGCACATGGTCATATGTCCAAAGAAAATCATTTATACAAAACTTACGTCGTTACACTACACAATATGTGGTCTTGCGTTATCGTGCATAATGAGGACACCAGCTGCAAGCATGTCAGGACAACTAAGACGAATTTTCTGACTCAAAACATTTTGCAGAAGTAGCTTGTAGTGCGCGCCTCTTTCAGACGTCCCCTGAGCCACTCTGTCTGCATCTATGTCTCCATTTGTCATACGTTAAGATAATTGTCAATTTCACGTTTGATTGTTGGCGGCGGAATTTTTTCAAGCGTGGAGAGTTGGAATTTATCCGTTATGACGACTGGGGCTTCAGTTCTGGCTCAAAATCTCGTATTTAGTTTTCTGCAAGTGCAAAAGTCCCTTCCAGAAACTGTTCTCCTTTTGTTCGATAACGCTGAAGCAATTATTCTGCGATTCTTTTGAGAGCTGCTTTCTGCTCTGGACTCAGATCATGCGGAACGCACCTGTCAGCGACTATTCTCGTCTTCGACTTTCCAGTTATGATCCTCTCTCGAAATGTGATTAATAATAACCTGAGAGGTATAGTCTGTTGCAGTTGACGGTATTCCACTTCTTCGGTTGTCCTCAGTGCTTACCCGACCTTCACGGAAACGAGCAGAGCACGGTCATACTGTGCTGCGATCCATTACGCTATTCCCACACACCTCTCTTAAAGAGTTGTAAATTTGCGTTGGTTTCTTTCCACGCAGGGATTCGATTCTGATGCAGGAACGCTGGTTACTATGTGTAATCCGACCTGATTCTGTCCCAGCTTCCATTTTAAAACGGAGTTACTCCAGGCACAGCAACGCGAACCAGTAAATACATATATGACTGTCAACCTAAATCACAAGCGCCTTGAATTTCAACTTCATCATGCCACTGTAGGAGTCGCGCATTCGCAGTATGAAGTTCTTTTGAGACGACCCTCGTAGAAAAAGATTTTGTGCTTTCGTGCCGTCTTAGTCTTTAGTGTATCATTTTCATTGTTTTCATAACACAGTGAAAAATTATACTAGGTCCTGGTACTGCTTTTTTACTAGTGCTCTCCTACAATGAAGACGAAATGTCTGAGACCAAAAAGATAGTTACGTTCGCAGATAAAAAACCTACGCTATCCGTAAGTAGGAAGTAAATAGGTAAACGTGTTTTAATGAAAATTATTTCAATAGTGAAAAAGCAAAAATTACTTGATGAGAAAAATAATCTTCGATGTTACTTAGCACTTAGCAAGAAAACAAGATAGAAGGATCAAACAAAATGACGCTATTTACAGCGTACTAGACGCTATTCGATGTGTTTGTAAGCATATATTTCCTCCATCCAGAGGGATGTCTACCGGTGTTTGTCCTTCGGCAGCCACGAAAAGAATAACAGCACGATGGTCCTGTTCAGACGCATTTGGTAACGACGTTGCCATACTTCACGTTACCGTATTTACCGCACGCACGTCAGGAAGACCTGAATGCCACATTAATCCCTTGCGCATTTCCCGTGTGCATATACAGGGCGAGTCACCTAACATTACCGCTGCATATATTTCGTAAACCACATCAAATTCTGACGAACCGATTCCACAGACCGAACGTGAGGAGAGGGGCTAGTGTAATTGGTTAATACAAACCATAAACAAATGCACGGAAGTATGTTTTTTAACACAAACCTACGTTTTTTTAAATGGAACCCCGTTAGTTTTGTTAGCACATCTGAACATATAAACAAATACGTAATCAGTGCTGTTTGTTGCATTGTAAAATGTTAATTACATCCGGAGATATTGTAACCTAAATTTGACGCTTGAGTACCACTCCTCCGCTGTTCGATCGTGTGTATCGGAGAGCACCGAATTACGTAGGGATCCAAAGGGAACGGTGATGGACCTTAGGTACAGAGGAGACTGGAACAGCACATTACGTTCACATGCTAACACCTTTTTATTGGTCTTTTTCACAGCCGCACATGTACATGGCCATGAGGGGTGAGGTACACGTACACACGTGGTTTCCGTTTTCAATTACGGAGTGGAATAGAGTGTGTCCCGACATGTCCGGCCAATAGATGTTCAATGTGGTGGCCATCATTTGCTGCACACAACTGCAATCTCTGGCGTAATGAATATCGTGCACGCCGCAGTACATCTGGTGTAATGTCGCCGCAGACTGCCACAATACGTTGTTTCATATCCTCTGGGTTTGTAGGCACATCACGGTACACATTCTCCTTTAACGTACCCCACAGAAAGAAGTCCAGAGGTGTAAGATCAGGAGAACGGGCTGGCCAATTTATGCGTCCTCCACGTCCTATGAAACGCCCGTCTAACATCCTGTCAAGGCTCTGCCTAGTGTTAATTGCAGAATGTGCAGGTGCAGCATCATGCTGATACCACATACGTCGACGCGTTTCCAGTGGGACATTTTCGAGCAACGTTGGCAGATCATTCTGCAGAAACGCGATGTATGTTGCAGCTGTTTGGGCGCCTGCAATGAAGTGAGGACCAATGGGGTGGTCGCCAATGATTCCGCACCATACATTTACAGTCCACGGTCGCTTTCGCTCTACCTGTCTGAGCCAGCGAGGATTGTCCACGGACCAGTAATGCATGTTCCGTAGATTCACTGCTCCGTGGTTTGTGAAACCCGCTTCATCGGTAAACAGGTAGAACTGCAACGAATTCTCTGTTAATGCCCATTGACAGAATTGCACTCGATGATTAAAGTCATCACCATGTAATTGCTGATGTAGCGACACATGAAACAGGTGAAAGCTGTGACGATGCAATATGCGCATGACACTACTTTGACTCAGTCCACCGGCTCTCGCAATGTCCCGTGTACTCATGTGTGGGTTCATAGCAACAGCAGCTAACACACCAACTGCACCCGCTTCTCCTGTGACGGGCCTGTTACGGATCCGTTTGCGTGCTACGACCACACCTGTTGCATACAGTTGGCGGTAGATGTTTTGCAATGTGCGGCACGTTGGATGCTCTCTGTCCGGGTACCGTTCTGCATACACCCTGCAGGCTTCAGCTGCATTTCGTCGACACTCGCCATAGATGAGTATCATCTCCGCCTTTTCAGAGTTCGAATACACCATGGTCACAGTTCCCACAACACTACACTATCACAGACGTCTGGTAACACGGTTTACTACAGTTGGTCTGCGTGCGGAGACGAATGCAGAATAACAATAGCAGCAAGCGCTACATGCGGACACTGCGACAGCTAGACCAAACCACAACAGTGCACTATAGCCACACTCGTAAACACGGTCGTCATCATAACATGTCCCTGCAGATGCTGCTCGCCGACCGTGGCCCGTGTTTGATACAACACGCAACTGAACGTCGGAGGTTTCAAGCGTCAACTTTAGGTTACAATATCTCCGGATGTAATTAACATTTTACAATGCAACAAACGGCACTGATTACGTATTTGTTTATATGTTCAGATATGCTAACAAAACTAACGTGGTTCCATTTTAAAAAAACGTAGGTTTGTGTTAAAAAACATACTTCCGTGCATTTTTGTATGGTTTGTATTAACCAATTACACTAGCCCCTCTCCTCACGTTCGGTCTGTGGAATCGGTTCGTCAGTATTTGATGTGGTTTACGAAATATATGCAGCGGTAACGTTAGGTGATTCACCCTGTATAACCGCATCGAAATAACGCTACGCTACACTACGTATACGCTGCAACAGCACCGTCAAAAAGGAACTTTTTGAACTCTCCTTACATTAGCTAGTTGTCGATGGTACCGGATAAAAGTGACTGCTTTCGCTAGGGCAAACTGATACCAATGAACTTCATTTGTTTCAGTGGAAATCCGAGAGCGATGTTTTATCTACCTCTCGCCCCTGTTGAGTTTTGTCATTATTCCTGCATTGTTATTTATCTGTTTAACATTATCGGCAGGAATTTGCTAGTAACAGCAGTGCACTCAACTATTAGCGGTGAACCTTTGCAATCAAGTGGTCTGTTTTCGCAAACTTTCCTGGAAAAAGTTAGATATCTGCAGGGCTTTTAATGATTGACTTTAGAATTTTGAAACCTTTCTCATCATAATCCGTCCCGCGAGCTGCAGGTCGCCAGAAGCACGTGTATTCTAGTCACGGCGGCGACTGGGGTTCCGTACGATGCCACGTGAGCATCGAAGGCGGACGAAAGCAACGTTTGACGTTGTCCATAGATAAGTACTTACACCTTTTTTAAAATGTATTACTCTGCAATCTAAAGTTGTAAAAGAACAATACGAAGAACATTTCAGCTAAAATCTGCAAGATGTACTGCTAACGTATCATCGCCTGTCCGTGCCTATATGCCCTTCCTTTGGCTCTTGTCTGCCACAAGGTAGGATTCCGAGGGCAGTGTGGCTTCTTCAGCCTCGGGTCTATGGGCCATTCTTGTCCTGATCCTCCTAAATGGGTTTTGGTCGGAACCTACATAGCGGGCTTACAGGCAGGTAAGTTCCCCATGACAGCCGGTGTCTCCAACATCCGTCGCAGAAAAAGTTCTTAAAATCCTGCCAGGAGGCAGCACCTTACTGGAGGGCTGAAAGCAGGAGCAGAGTATGACCAATGAGAAGCCCTACATTGGCCTACTGTTTCTGACTGACTTGGGTACATAGATGTTAAATAATTTAGTGGAGCGGTGTGGAGCTCACGAAATAGAGGAGTCAGTCGGAAGTCCTCTTGGCTTGGAGGTGGCAGGTAGTGGGCGCTTTGGGGCTGAGTTTGTGTTCTAAGGTGGTAATCACTTTGGGAGTCTGGAGTCAGTGATCCTTCGTGAGCAACGAGGTTAATTTTTCGATACGGAAACCCTACAAAGCGTTCCGAAGTACGCTCCTGAGCGCGGGCAACGAATTGCGCTGATTGTGCTCATGTGCTTCCCTATTTATTTCTGCGAGTATAGCAGGTTTTGGGGAAAAAGAAAAGGGGCTACAGAGCAGAGCGTGGCGTTACTAGCTAGCTCCAGGTGGCGTTTGCATAAAAGTATTGCCCTTGGCTAGGATTGTTTCCGTGCAAACTGGAGGGTGACGATTTGTGTGACTTTTTCCCTTTTGGCTTGGAACTGTGTTCCTCTCTGTTGTTTTGTCGGTTATCGGCGAGAGTTTCTAACGGCGAGTTGGAGGCGGGATACAGAACTATCATCGGTGTATATATTCCAGGCCAGTGGTCGGGCACCGGAATCTTCCCTGAAACTAGTTAGATGGCTACAGGGCTCTTAATTAGTTGTGAAAAGTTGTCCCTGGCTCGCAGATCAAAGCTTGGCTGGCGAAACTTATTTAGAGTGGTTTGATAGTGTAGCAGAGCAGATAATTAATCCGGGTTCGCCATTAAACTTTTCTGATTATATCTTGAGAGCAGTACGTCGCGTCATACGTCACGCGCGCTGCACATCCGCAAGAGGCGAGGATTTTCGCGGCCGTGAGTGGGACTTAGTACGACTTGACGGAAGTTCCGAGGTACGCACGAAAGGAACGTTTCAGTGCCACTGGACCATTACGTATAATTGGAGAAAGGTGCTTAGAAAAAAGTACGGAAATTAATGCAGTTTTTGTTGACCTGTGATAGAGGTCGATAAATTACACTTTTAGATGTCCTGAAGAAGTGCGGAATTAATGGGAAAGAAAGGAGACTATTAAGTGATTTATACACATCTGAGAAGAATGTAACACGCTCAAGGAATGTGTTTAGTGGCACCCGGGTGCATACTGAGAGTCTGAAGTGCTAGTGAGTTCAGGAGGTATGCCTGTGCGCCCTGAGTTTTGACTCTGCAGGTAGTAACTGTGCTGCATTTATAGAACAGTGCGTCTAACATTCATACAAGGCTAAAGCACTGCCCCCTAAGTCAAACTTCTTTGTGGAGAAATTCGAAGAACAGGCCTTAGGTACTGCCAGCAAAAGACCAAATGTATGGTTCCGATACGTGGATGACACGTTTGTGCTGTGGAGACATGGTAGGGAGGAACTAAGCCGGTTCCACGAACATCTGAACAGTACAAACTCGAGATTTCAGTTTACAATGGAGGAGGAGGTAGACGGAAAATTACATTTCCTCGATGTGGTTGTTTTTAGAAACGAAAATCGTAGTTTGGGCCACGCACACGGACCGTTATTTGCACCGGGATTCGAACCACCACCCACAACAGAAGCGGGGTGGTATAAAGACGTTAGCGGACAGAGCTAGAAATATTTGTGAACCTGAGTTGCTCGACGCTGAGATGGAACATCTCCACAATGCACTAATGAAGAACGGATATTCGTCCGCCGAAATAAAACGTGCGTTGAGGCAGCCACGCAGAAATCATACTGACGTACAGGCTACTGCAAAATCTAAGGTTTTCCTGCCGTTTGTTAAAAATGTAACGGAAAGAATAGCGAGGATCTTGACGAAGCGGAATATTACCGTAATTTACAAGCCCACCAGGAAGATACAGGGATACTTCAAGCCTGCCAAGGACGCTCGCAAACCATTGGAAAAAGCTGGAGTGTATAGGATCCCATGCAGCTGTGATGATGTTTATGTGGGTACCACTAAAAGAACTGTTTCTAAACGTTTGGAAGAGCATAAGGGAAATTGTAAAAGAGGAGAAACGGAACGATCAGCTGTTGCGGAGCATGCTTTCCAGCCAGGGAACCACAATATTCGTTTCGAGGAGACGCAAGTACTAGCGGCCACAAGCGGATATTACGAAAGGCTCTACAGGGAGGCACTCGAAATCGCCAAACACCCAAATAATTTCAACCGAAAGGAGGAGGGCGTGAAATTAAACGGTATATGGATGCCGGTGTTGAAGAAGATGTGTACCACCCGTCCACTACTGTGTGATGGCAACGGCGATCGACGGCGACGGACAGCGGCCAATTGCACTGACGTTTTCAAAACACGTGACGTCACGCCGCGGCGAGGGAGCGCGCGGACACGGAATTTAGCTGCAGTCAGTAGCGAGCCAGTGGGTGTGTTGGACTTCCATCGAGCTACGGACCCCCTTGAAGATGTCTCCCGCAGTCGGAGACGAAACGTTGGGAATCGAGACCGAATTCATCTACCGACCACGGCATAACAGCCCGGATAATTATAATGGACATGATATTTCCGGCCGTGAAAGTCTACATTTTAGCGAACAGATTCAGTCATTTAAACGGGATCGCATTGTGAGCATGCGGGAAGTTGGATGGAAGTATCGAATAAGGGCTGCACACGTTGTGGACAATGTATCGGTGGTGTGTCGCTGCTTTCAACAGTGGTGTGTGGAACACTCGCACACCTGTGGACCAGCTGCTTGAGGTCCACGTAGTAGAAATGCTCGTCATGATCGACGCACCGCGCGTGTGGCGGAGGCCGACTACACATCATCCAGACACGATATCTGGGCACATGTTGCACCTGGTCTGTCACCAGGGACTATGGGGAACAGTGTTATCGCTGCAGGACCTAGCCCACCTGTGAATTTGGCTAGGCTACCACTGAGATCGCAGCACAGTCAATCAAGGCTACCCTGGGGTAGTGAAAACGTTGAGTGGGGAGTTGTCTTCAGTAACGGGAGTACATCCTCTCCGTATGCAAGTGACGGGCATGTACGTGTATAGCGTAGCCCTGGTGAATTGCCGAGTGCATTCGCCCAGGACACAGAGGTACAGAGATTCCATCCCAGGCTACGTGGTATCTGGAGCCATTAGCTACAATTTGTGGTCACATTTGGTGTTTGTGCGAGGCAATGGAACCAGTGCCGCCTACATTCCACAGACTGCTATCCCCGTGCTACCACCATTTCTTCGATAAGAAGGTGATGTACTTTTCCAACAGGACAACGCATGCACACATACGGCTCCTGTCACATAGCGAGTTTTTCGTGCTGCACAATTACTTCCCTGGCCAGCAAGGTCACGCCAACTGAACACGTATGGGACATGATGAAGCGGGAACTTACTCGATCCCCAACAGATACAAGAGTCATTGCCGAATTGCAACAAATAGTGCAACGTGCTTGGAACAGTCTATCGCAAGATGCCACTCGGCATCTTAACGATCGTTTACATGCGAGAATATTCGCCTGCGTTGCCGCCAGAGTGGGATACACTGTGTATTGATGCGACTGTTTGGGTACCCTTTATTTAGACATACATGACTCATTTGATCTGAATTTTTTATGATATACTCTTACAATTATAAGCAACCTGTCACATTGCTTGTCAGCAAAATGGTCTTGTCCTTGAGGCTGCTGCATTTTTTTTCCGGCAGTGTATATCAGAGACAAAAAGTAATAAGTGGAGTCGAGATAACCGAAGGAATTTACGAGTATATTCCTACTCTCCTGAGGTAAATTAAGGTAATCACTATTTTTGTACCATAGTTTGAGTTATCATTAAACAGTATTGACAGCTGCCATTTGTTTCAGGCCGTGACTTGTACAGTCATTCCCGAATTGTGCGCTCCGAAACGGCCTCCGAGTCTACCGTCACATCTATCTCGAAGAACCCACCGTGCAGTTTTCTTGTAATGCTCTTCTTCTACATTTATACTGTGCAAACCATTTTATGGTGTGTGGCTAACAAAGCGACCATCCATTAATCGGATTTTTTGTTATTTTTTATATTTATGTTACGTGAAGTTCAAAAGCCAAATATCAGTCCTCCGGAAGCCGTTCGATGCAACTCTCAGAGATTCCCGAGAAAATGGACTCCGAAGGTTACTGGGGAAATTTCACTTCTCCAAAAAATAAGGCGATATTTTACAACGGGCTGCTTGGCTCCCTCGGTAACGTCGAAGAATGTAACCGGGTATGAATGGAGCTTTGCTTCACATCTCAAAGCCAAACGGACTATTCAGATAAGTAACCCTACTTTTAGAGGGTTTAAGTTCGTCGTAAACCTTAAAAGTAGATTTTCTAGAGAATTTTTGAGATTTGCATCGAAATGCTTTAAAGGGATTGATTGTTTAGTTCTGAACGTCACATACCATAAATATAAAAGATTTCAAAATTACGATTTCTGGTTGGCCCCGTTGTGAGTGCACTTCGTACACTTCTTTTCTGCTAAAACAGCAGACGGGGCTTAGCGGAAACGTATATCGGTCATTTTTATTCAGTTTTACTCTCAACGTTGTTTCGCGAGATGCACGGCGAAAGTACCAATTTTTTCATTGATTGTCTTTGGAACGTACTGTGGTGTGGTCATGCCTAATACAGATTATGAAATTTACTATAGCAGCGAGCATAAATCACTTCACATAAACTGAAATAGAAACTGTGTGAAGATCGATGTTGATTGCTCGTGAAGAACTATTTCACTGAATACATATTTAACATTTGTTAATTAAAAGTAATAAAGACATTTATGTCACTTTTGTGAAGTTACTTCCATCGATACATACGCAAACTTTGTAATATTACAGTCAGTTTATGTAAGAATAATTTTAAACATTTTCACTGAATGAATCCGACGACAACTAAATTCTTTGATTTACATGTATATTGGAGTCGTTGTGATGCTTCTTGCTCACACTTGGTGGGAAGAGCTGTTGTATGAGTTGGAAAGACCGATATGAAGAGCAGTCATATTTAGTTATCGAAATAAGAGTATCGTCAAACATTTTATGAGGCATATTTTGTGAGCTAGGCATGTACGAATTTACGAATACAAAGATTCCATGAGAAAAACTGTTTTATTTGGCAGTTAATACACCATTATTTGGACTAATCCAGAAACAGCATATTTCTTTGAACAGCCATATCCGGAGACAAAATTCACATCCATGAAAAGAAGGCAACGAAGCCAGGAACAGAATCAGTTAAGTAAGAAAACTTCAATTGATAAAAATGGACACGCCTTCCGATTACACTTAAAAATGATAAAGATCCTTGAAGTACATACGTCATGATAGTTATGCATTATTGTAAAGGGGTGTTACAATGTGCTCTATAAATTATGAAAGCAAACCTCGCAGCGACGCACAATAAATCTCTTGCGGTATTTACCACTGGAGTTCGATCAGCATTTGCGAGGTTATCTTTCCCATAAACCCGACCGGATAAGAGTCCTGACGGGTGAGAAATACGCCGATGTAAGTCAAACCACAGTTTTTAATACTACCTCTTCCGTAGATCAATTACATTTCCTCAGTATTTTTCCAGTACACCTGTCCGGCATTAGCTTGCCTACCAACTAGATTCAAGTAGTCATTTCATTTTAAATCGCGTACTCCCTGTTATTCAACGGTTGTCACGTTTTCCAGAGAGCGATCGCCAATAATGCAGATAAAAAAGTGGTTCTTTCCGGTTATGTATACGACATACGTCACATTTATTTGCGTTAGGGTCAACTGCTACTTCCTGCGCCAAAGGTTGATCCTTTGCAGGTCTTCCCGCATTTCACACCCATTTAGAGAAACTATCCGAAATGCAAATTAGAGCAGTTGGACGGATTGTGGGCTCCTGCATCCCAAACACTAATCCACTATTATAGCCATTGAATACTCACGAATGAAATTTGGTAAATAGCAGCTACCTAACAGAAACCCCGTATGCAAACTATTAGGAAACTCTTCCGAAAGAAAAGGGAACCCTTCGTGTAGTATTTCGCTGAAGTATGAAATTAGTAGTTGCAAATATTAAACTCTACAGTTTTGACCTATCAGTACGATTCAAAAACAAACTCTGGAAATACGAGGTACTTTTCATGAAGGAAATTTTTGAGACTCTAATGAGGAGATGACCGTCAGATTTATGAAAACCAGTTAAGACAGTGACAGAAACAAATTACGACAGCAATGCGACAGTTTCCTGCTACAACCAGTAAAATGGGGAGCACAGAAAACATTGTCATCAGAAGCTGGAGTACGCCGTATATACTATTAGAACCCGCCCGTAATAGATGCATTCGTGTCAGTGTCTTCGAATCCGGCTTGAGGTTTGATGCGACAGTAGACCGTAACGTTGCACCGCACCAAGCAGCTTGTATCCTTATTCCGATCCCCGTCGTTTGCATATCGAGTGCGACCTCAGTGAAGGGATTTATGGGACCCATCGCGACGTAAAAGGCTTGTAGCCTGTTATCTAGTGACGGGCGGGAGATTTAGAGACGTTCACCTCAAGATTTGTTGAGCAGTCGCTTCTAGTGGGACGAGCTACGGAATGTCATCTACAGTTCCTGGTTGCCTGCTTTCTGTTACAGCTGGTTCGAAAATAGCGTATCTATGCATATATATTTACATTTGTGCCTGTATGTGGGCATTCATGTGTGCGCAAATGTGTATTCGAAGCGACCTACTGAAATTGCGGTGCTCATTACATACATAGCACTATTGCCTGTCGCCCTTCATTAAATGGTCAGTACCAGTTTCACTGGATTTCCTCGGACTAAACCGGCGTGCCTCAGGAAACAGTACTTTGTAGTAAGTCCAGTCTTAACAAAGCTACGTCATGTGGACTCCCCAATTTTTAAGGATAACTTTACGCGGTAGAGATTGAACATAAAAAAAACCGGCCATGTTCGAGGAGGTCTCGTGCTCTGATAATTCCGTACAAACTGAATTACCTATATAGACAATTTATCTACAGGTTTGATGAGTGAGTTTGCGACAATCAAAATATATGGCACAAATGGCCTTATCTTTTGATTGCATTGATCTAGAAGTTCTTACACCGTCGAGGGACCTGAGACCTTAGTATTTGACAAAAATTTTAATTTAATTTTTCTAGCTGCTCCTGAGGAAAAGGCAGACAGACGGACAACGGAATGATGCTATGAGGATCGCGGTTTTACCAACAGAGGTACGGGACCCGAAAAATTGAGGTTATGTTCATTGTCTGCCAAAGAAGATGAAGAAGTGAGCTTCATAAAATTGGATACACACAGATTAATGGAATAGTCTTGGAGGAAATCGGAATTTTTTGTGAGATAAACTAAAAACATGTTCTTATGTGGAAGTGGGGAAATTCGTATAAATAATGGCTCAGGGGAACTTTTTTTGTTTGGAAACTGGCAGTCAATTGAACATTACCAATTAATACTCGTTAAAATATAAAAATCCGATCAAGCGTGAACCATGATCGAAAAAATAGCAGATATAAGTGATATGCATTCTGCTCCTACATTTAATTACCGAGGTGGTATACAGAAAAATGTGGAATTATTTAAATACTTTTTATAACAAATTAAAATGTCTGTTTTAGCAGAGAGGGAATCTCCTTTTGATGGAAGGAATATGGAGAAACAGCGGGTAGATGAAACATACGGAAAAATGTGTAAGCTCTCGTGGTGTTACTGATGCCAGGACTGGGCCACCGTGACATTGTTATGACATAATGACGCAATACCTCACGCACTTTCCGGACTCACTGTTTGATATCTCAGGCTGTGGTAATGAGATCTAATGGTTTTAACACTGCTGTGCTACGTCTGATGACATCCGCTCCTAGTATTAACGTAGGGTGTAGACATCATGAAAACTTCTAAACAGTACATTCCCGTGCCAAAACTTTTGTTACTGAATACTGTTAGAATGTCCCGAAATTATAACCGTCAGTTATATCAGATTCACATTGTTCCATGTACTCTCCTTGTTATGTGAATGAGTCTATATGACAAAAGCAGGAAAAGAAATGACTAACAGTAATTCAACAAGTATTTTTTTTTCACGTCGCTTAAAAGAAAAATTTAATCCGAAATGAAGTGTGAGAAAGACAGTTCGTGTTTCGAAGAAACTTAGTAGTCTCGATTACCACCGAAAATCTGGTGTTCAGAATATGAATTTAGCGCTCTCAAAAATTGTCCGAATATTTTAAAATTTTTTGCAGTACATCAAAGACGGGTAGTATTCAAAACCAAAATCATTTACTTAATTCGATGTTTCATGCATTGATAGGAATATAGGAGGAATTCTTGTAGGAGCAATTAGACCACTTGCCGTACTATGGTTCCACATTCAGTATGGCAACAAATTTAATTTTAATATTTAGGAAAAAATCTATGCATTAACAGTTTCTCTCTTCATGTGATTTAGTGAAGTATCCGCTGATTTAGCCAAACGTATAGGGTGTTCGCTTGAGAAAAATGAAGGTCAACCATACACGGAGCAATAGCGAGCCGCATTGGTCTCGTATCGGAAGTAATTACGTTCAGGTGGTTTTCTACGTCTATATAGACAAAAGAGTTCTCATTCTACATCTTCACACTGATGTTTGGTTTTAAGCTAGCTGACGAAAATAACACATTATAGAGCGGTAACAGCTTATAAGTTTAGAAGTTCACAGTACACATGGTAACGCGACAACGGCCATTTTCGTCTTATTTCTTGTCTTTCGTCTCCTTCTGAAGTCTGCAGCATCAAATAATCTTTTGGCAAACAGTTAGCTTTCATCTGCATTATACATTAAAACTACGTTCATCTAATCTATATTTGCTGCAGATGAAAAAAAAATGAGCTACCAAGAAATATACATGCTGTATATAAATATATTTCATAGCATTGACTCACCGATCCTTAATGGCAGAAGTGGTTAACAGAGATGTGCTTACCTGCAAAGAAACAAACATTTTAGTTAAAAAACAAACGAAACAGCCTCAGAATAATGTTATATGAAAAACTGAGTGGTTATCAGAAAAGTTATCTCAATGTCCATAATGCACCAAATTATTCACGAATATTTCCACGAGAACGAAGCACAGTGGGATTTTACTTGTATAAATACAGAAAGATAGCATCATATATTCTACTTAATCCTACAAAATCCTGTACAGGACACGAGCATTAAAGGTAATCATTGTTTAGAGAATTTCTAATACCGGACACATTTCAAAGTTTGAAATTTTCTTTAGTCATGTATGTAAGAACACAGGTATTCAGAGACAGAAATGAAAGATAACATTTTATTTTTGAATTCGTAAAAATAATGTCCAAAAGACAAAGCCGTATCGGAAATGTCTTCACTTCTCCATGAAACTTTCAGTATAACGTAAAATAACATACAAGTTTAAAGGTATAGAGGTTGTGGGGAAAACTACTTGTGAGAGAATGATAATTTCTTTCTTACCTTTTGAAAGGATGATGTCTAATTGAATGACGTAACGTCACCTATCAGATAATACGCTAATACACTTACCTCAGAAGGCTGCTAAAGGATCTGGACTAAGGAAGTATTATGATCAAATAAATTGGTTTGTTGATGCTACAGCATTCATGGCTCTTCCCTGTAAACATGTTTGCCTGCTGGGGTGGCCGAGCGGTTCTAGGTGCTTCAGTCTGGAAGCACGCCACCACTACGGTCGCAGGTTCGAATCCTGCCTCGGATATGGATGTGTGTGATGTCCTTAGGTTAGTTAGGTTTAAGTAATTCTAAGTTCTAGGGGACCAATGACCTCAGATGTTAAGTCCCATAGTGCTCGGAGCCATTTTGCAAACATGTTTCTACACCGAGAAATAAAAGATATTGAAGAGTTGTATACTTCCACAGTAAATTTTGCTATAACCGAAGACACCTCGACACACACGTGCTGTATGTATCTAAACTGTTGTATTTTTGAGCTAAATTCTGAATGTATAGAACATTTACAATAATATAGTTGCTTATCTAATGTATATTCAAATTACAGTGTCATCTTACTCGTGTAGCTGGTTTCCTTGTGTCTCCTATCAGTTTGAATCTCTATCAGACAAATGCAAGTAAAAAAATGGAAAAATAGGCCTTCATGGAGGATTTAATACACTCACGAGTGGATGTAATGTTCAAAAGTGAGTAAAAGTGCAAGAGGTCCTGGGTAGTGTCCTAGTTACACACAAATTTTCGTTATCCAGGTATTCTGATTAGACACGACGCACTCTAAATAAAAATCAGACCCCAGTTGAGGCCGTATGGGGCAAAAAGCTGTTGGTGTCGTAATATTCCTCTACTTCAAATTTACATGTAGGAAAAGTAAACTAAACAAAGTTCTCGGAAGATAACATCAACTCATGGCTCATGTTAGCAAACGAAAGGAGGAAAGAAGATGCAGCAACGAAGGGGAAAAGGAAGGGGACGTTAAAATGAAGCTTGGTATGTCGTCGGCGCCGGGTTATTGGACACGAGTGAGAGATACACGATGAAGACAAGGAGGAAAAAAAATGAAGATTAAGGTATAACGTACCGTCGACGACACTATCACTGGAGACAAAGCGCAAACTTTGACCGTACAAGGATGGAACAGGAAATCAGCTGCCGTATAACTTTCCAAAGAAGCTTTCCCGGAAATAGTCCCTCGAATATCCAGTGTCTTCGTCACTGCGTCTTCCCGCTTGATGAGAGGAGCAGAACGAGGGTGAGGCGGTAGGAAGCGGTGGAGGAGAGGGGAAGATGAATGATCAAAACGAGAACATCAACAAGAGTAGTTTCGCAGGAAATGTGTTAAAGAAGGAAGCAGCACTGACAGTTGCATTAATATTTCTGGAGAAAATATTTCCTCTGACACGGTAAAGTAGAATAAGTGTACGTAAAGCACTCCTCCTTCCGTGAAGGTAATGCAGCTGTTTCCAGCACATGGGGTGTTTGTTCTAGCTGGTTGCAACTGCTGCTGAATACGTTTCCAACAGCTGACTGTAAAAGTTACACATGTTTTATGTGGTCATTCCACTTAAGATACTTGTAGTTATTTTACCGTAGTTACTGTTTCCGGCAATTGGTGAACAACAGTGTAGTTGTACCGTAGTGGATATTTTTTCTATATATGCACAATATGGTTCGTTTATTGACGTTCGGAATCAACTGCCGGAGACTGCACCATTGCCTTTCCGAAAACAGTTGCCGTCTTCTGCCGTTACTACCGTCTTATAGACAACCGCATCATCTGCGAACAGCCTTAAAGAGCTTCCAACGCGTTCTAGTATAGATACTTTATATTCCTTGTAAACAGTAATGGTCCTGAAACATCCTGGTAGATTAAACTGAGTGCCGGACCTAGACTCGAACTCGGGACCTTTGCCTTTCGCGGGCAAGTGCTCTACCATCTTAGCCACCCAAGCACGACTCAAGTTTCGTATCAGCACACACTCCGCTGCAGAGTGAAAATCTCATTCTGAAAATATCCCCCAGGCTGTGGCTAAGCCATGTCTCCGCAATATCCTTTCTTTCACGAGTGCTAGTTCTGCAAGGTTCGCAGGAGAGCTTCTGTAAAGTTTGGAAGGTAGGAGATGAGGTACTGTGTGGACGGGGTGTGAGTCGTGCTTGAGTAGCTCAGTTGGTTTCGGTCAGAGGGCTGCTCGACCTCTGTAATTAAAAAAAAAAAAACTGGGTAAAGCAATCAACGATCAACTTGAAGGGATGTCTGGTGACGTCCGCACAGACCAAACGCAAAAAACAAAACGGAACAAAATGAAAAAGAAAAGGATGGTAGAGCCCTTTCCCGCGAAAGTCAAAGGTCCCGAGTTCGAGTCTCGGTGCGGCACACAGTTTTAATCTGCCAGGTAGTTTCATATCAGCGCACATTCCGCTGCAGAGTGAAAATATCATCCAGTAATGGTCCTATAATATCCCCTTGCGATATTCCGCAAATTACCTTTACGTCCGCTGATTTTGTTCCGTTAAGAGTGACGTGTTCAGTTATACCCGTAAGGGAGTCTTGAACCCAGACGAAAACCTGGTCTGATACGCAGTAAGCTCGCATTTTTTTACACTAAGCCGCAGTGCGAGGGAGTGTTAAATGCCTTTCATGAAACTGAGGAACACGGTATGCACCTGAACGCCAACGTCTACAGCACTGTGGGTCTCGTGGGGGAACAGAGACAGCTGAGTTTCGCAAGATCACTGCGGAATTCATGCTGGTTTTTATAGACGAGATTTTTCGCTTTCCAGAAAAATCACAATTCTCGAGCACAAAACATGTTCCACTATGCTGTAACAGATCGACGTGAACGGTATATGCCTATAATTATGTGTATTTGTTCTACGACCCATGCTGAATATGGATATGACCTGCGCTTTTTCTGCAGTTAATCTGGTACCCTTCGTTGCTCCAGCCACCTACGAGAAACTGCTGCTGCAGGGGGACCAAGTATTTCTGCATAATCCCTGTAGATTCTTACAGTTTCTGCAAACAACCATCCTCTTTTTGCGCTATTAATACTGAGTTGGCATCTTGATGTTCCGTGTACGCCTGTATCGCCCTTTCATATTAGTAGAAGTGGAGATGAGCGTATTATGGAATTAATTTCCATAAGAACATACGAAAGGCGTTTAATAAGCAATAAAAACATTTTTTTTCTCAGCCAGTTTCGGTTGAAAGACTGCGCAATTCATTGTGGGACATCGCGGAATATTCCTGTTTCAGGCGCTATAGTTTCATGAAGCTCCGATAGGTGCCAGCACTATATGTAGTCTTCAGAATGGCGTCTGTAACTGAGTTGCTTTCCAAGCAGAGACTGTTATCGAGTTTCTTTTGGAGGAAAACAAGAACATCACAGTTATTCACAAGCGTCTGCAAAATATCTACGGGGACCTGGCAGTGAACAAAAGCACAGTGAGTCGTTGGGTGAGGCGTCTGTCATCATCGCAGCAATGCCGCGCAAACCTGTCCAATGTCCCGCGAGCCGGCCGGCAGCACACGGCTGTGACTCCTGCAATGTTGGACCGTGCGGACACTCTGATTCGAGGTCATCCACGGATCACAATCAAACACCTCGCTGCTGAGCTGGACGTCTCTGTTGACAGTGCTGACACACTCGTCCACTAGTTGGGTTACTCAGAGGCGTGTGGCTGCTGCGTACCTCTCTGCTTAACAGCAGACAGCAAAGAGAAACGGACTATCTGGGCGTAGTTGCTTGCACGTTACGAGACTGACCGTGACAATTTTTTGTCGAACATCGTCACAGGCTATGAAACATGGATTCATCACCTCGAACCTGAAACAAAACTGCAATAAGTAGAATGGCGCCAAACAACCTCTACCCAGAAGCAAAAGTCCAAAGGCACACCGTCAGGCGGTAAAGTGATGGCGACGGTCTTCTGCAACTCTGAAGGGATTATTTTGTTTGATGATCTCCCTCATGGTGCAACGATCAACTCTGAAGTGTATTGCGCTATCCTCAGGAAACTGAAGAAACGACTTCAGCCGCACGGAATGGCCGCGCGGTTTGAGGCGCCATATCAAGGTGTGTGTTGTTCTTAGCATAAGTTTAAGTTGATTTAAGTAGTGTGTAAGTCTACGGGCCGATGACCTCAGCAGTTTGGTCCCTTAGTAATTCTCTCTCTCTCTCTCTCTCTCTCTCTCTCTCTCTCTCTCTCTCTCTCACACACACACACACACACACACACACACACACACACACACACACACACACACAGAAACGACTTCAGGTTGTTCGTCACCTCAAAAATGCCAACTAACTTCTCCATCTCCATGACAATTCAAAGCTTCACACAGGTCTCCACACCCGCGAGAAGCTCACAAAACTTCACTGGACTGTTCCTTCTCATCCACCCTGCACCTCGTCTCTCATACCTCCCAACTTCGATCAGTTCGGCCCAAAGAAGGTTGCACTCCGTGGGAAGCAGTATTTGGATGGACAAGGGTAGGTTACTAATGCTGCAAGATGGGGACAACACACACACACACACACGCACACACACACACACACACACACACACACACACACACACACACACACACACCCATGCCCGAGAGGGAGGTCTCAAACCTCTGCGGGGGAGGGGGGGGGGAGATGAGGAGATCCGCGCGAACCGTGGCAAGGCGCCGAAGACCGCGCGGCAGGCCTTCCCTGTAAGATGACGTAAGGCCGTAGCATTGAACGAAGATGAAAAATAGTGTTTTGCAGCCAAAGGAGTGGGGAATAATATGGTGTATTGGAATGTTGAACAACACCAACCTGAAACTACCTGGCAGATTAAAACTGTGTGCCGGACCGAGACTCGAACTCGGTACCTTTGCCTTTCGCGGGCAAGTGCTCTACCATCTGAGCTACCGAAGCACGACTCACGCCAGGTACTCACACCTTTACTCCTGCCAGTATCTCGTCTCCTGCCTTCCAAACTTTACAGAAGCTCTCCTGCGAACCTTGCAGAGCTAGCACTCCTGAAAGAAAGGATATTGCGGAGACATGGCTTAGCCACAGCCTGGAGGATGTTTCCAGAATGAGATTTTCACTCTGCAGCGGAGTGTGCACTGATATGAAACTTCCTGCCAGATTAAAACTGTGTTCCAGACCGGGACTCGAACTCGGGATCTTCTTCGCAGGAGAGCTTCTGTAAAGTTTGGAAGGTAGGAGACGAGGTACTGGCAGAAGTAAAGCTGTGAGGACTTGGCGTGAGTCGTGCTTTGGTAGCTCAGATGCTGCCGGCACGGTAGCTCAGCGTGTTTGGTCAGAGGGTTAGCTGCCCTCTGTAATAAAACTGAGTTAACCGATCAACAACGAACTTAAACGGATGTCTTACGACGTCCGCCCCGAGCAGATGCAACGAACAAAAGAAAACAAAATGAGATTTTTTTTTACAAAAAAGGAAAAAAAGAAAAGAGTCGGTAGAGCACTTGCCCGGAAAGGCAAAGGTCCCGAGTTCGAGTCTCGGTCGGGCACACAGTTTTAATCTGCCAGGAGGATTTTATATCAGCGCACACTCCGCTGCAGAGTGAAAATCTCATTCTGGAAACAGCAACCTACTTTTAGAAAAAAAAATTGTTGCATTACTTACTGAACGCTCCTCGTACGAGGGAAACAGTTTGATGGCAAAGCAGTAAGTGGCGAATGCGGGCGAAAGGAAAGCCGCAGCAGCAGCAGCAGAAGCAGGAGTTGGAGGTGGAGGCTGCTCCGGCCTTGGGGACGGCCGCGAGGTGGCGCGTGCACCTGCAGCTGGCCCCGCCGCCTCTGTTTTTGCAGACGCGTCTGTGCTAATCAGGTAACTGGAGACCCGGCCGCAGCCCGCCCTGTCGGCCTACTGTTTCGTACTCCACGGGGGCCGAATTTCGTGTGCAAATTTTACGGCGTAATGCGGCTCAGCCGCTGGTCGTTCCGACCCATTTGCTTGTCCGCTGACGCCTCCGGCAGCACTCTTAGGCGCTATTCGGCTTTTTTTTTTGGCCTTGTCTCTCATTTGTTCCCAACAGCTGGAAGATCTGGTTTCGCTCTTCAGCCTGAACGCAGGCAGAGCAAACACCGCCTTCTGAAATCTAATAGCGCATCTCGTGAAAATAATAATCTGCACACACGTTGCCAAGTGGATAATGGAATTACAAGGTGTATAAAAACGTGTGTAAGAAACTTCCGACATCTATTCTTGGCATCAAAATATTACAAAAAAAAAAGAAAAGGTCATACGAACAAGGACCTGAAAATCCCTCTTTAGGAAGCTATGAAAGAATTTATTATTCGTGGTACAAAAATAATATTAGGGTCTTACAAAAAGAAACTAGCTGGCGGCGGTGAAGTGAAAACCGCTCGAGGGACCGAAATATCACTGACTACGAAACAAGCAGTGGTTCCGATATGATGGCTGAGGCCCCAGCCTGCCGCTAGAGAGACATGGGCGTACACCTACGTGACGAGAGAGCAAGCATGTGCAGGTATTGACCGTCTGCTGCTGGAAAAGGAGAAATGGAGCCTTCAAAAGAAGAGCAGAGGGGTGTAGTGTCTTTCCTTGCAGCGGAAGGACTGCGGGAAACGGAAATTAATCACAGAATGACACTAGTGTACGAAGAGCGCTGCACGTCCGTTGCAAGGGTCAAGGCAATTCATGGAAGGACGGAAGTCCTTGGGCGATGACGCACGACCTGGAACGCCACATCGCGGTTACCGATACTGTTGTCCAGCAGACGGATGCCCTCATTATTGAAGGCCGACGAGATTGCAAGAGTTAAATGCGAAAGTTATAGAAAAAGTTGTGCTAGCTAAATAAACCCGTGGTCTTTGATTCATAATCAAAACGTCTTTGGTCCCGGGTTCGATCCCCGCCACTGGCTAAATTTTGATAAATAATCAGCATTGGCGGCCGAAGACTTCCGGCATAAGAAGTCAGCCTCATTCTGCCAACGGCCTTGTCAAAGAGGGCGGAGGAGCGGATAGAGGTTCAGGCCACTCTCTTGTCCTAGGTGTGGGAAATTGCCCCTAAAGGCGGAAGAATCAGCAATGATCAACGACATGAGGATGCAGAAGGCAATGGAAACCACTGCATTAAAGACACGTAACGTGTATCCACAGGACATGTGGCCTGTAATTGAAGAAGTGTCATGATGATCTCTCCATTGGCAAAAGATTCCGGAATAGTCCCCCATTCGGATCTCCGGGAGGGGACTGCCAAGGGGGAGGTTACCATGAGAAAAAGATTGAATAATCGACGAAAGGATAACGTTCTACGAGTCGGGGCGTGGAATGTCAGAAGCTTGAACGTGGTAGGGAAACTAGAAAATCTGAAAAGGGAAATGCAAAGGCTCAATCTAGATATAGTAGGGGGCAGTGAAGTGAAGTGGAAGGAAGACAAGGATTTCTGGTCAGATGAGTATCGGGTAATATCAACAGCAGCAGAAAATGGTATAACAGGTGTAGGATTCGTTATGAATAGGAAGGTAGGGCAGAGGATGTGTTACTGTGAACAGTTCAGTGACCGGGTTGTTCTAATCAGAATCGACAGCAGACCAACGCCGACAACGATAGTTCAGGTGTACATGCCGACGTCGCAAGCTGAAGATGAACAGATAGAGAAAGTGTATGAGGATATTGAAAGGGTAATGCAGTATGTAAAGGGGGACGAAAATCTAATAGTCATGGGCGACTGGAATGCAGTTGGAGGGGAAGGAGTAGAAGAAAAAGTTACAGGAGAATATGGGCTTGGGACAAGGAATGAAAGAGGAGAAAGACTAATTGAGTTCTGTAACAAGTTTCAGCTAGTAATAGCGAATACCCTGTTCAAGAATCACAAGAGGAGGAGGTATACTTGGAAAAGGCCAGGAGATACGGGAAGATTTCAATTAGATTACATCATGGTCAGACAGAGATTCCGAAATCAGATACTGGATTGTAAGGCGTACCCAGGAGCAGATATAGACTCAGATCACAATATAGTAGTGATGAAGAGTAGGCTGAAGTTCAAGACATTAGTCAGGAAGAATCAATACGCAAAGAAGTGCGATACGGAAGTACTAAGGAATGACGAGATACGTTTGAAGTTCTCTAACGCTATAGATACAGCAATAAGGAGTAGCTCAGTAGGCAGTACAGTTGAAGAGGAATGGACATCTCTAAAAAGGGCCATCACAGAAGTTGGGAAGGAAAACATAGGTACAAAGAAAGTAGCTGCGAAGAAACCATGGGTAACAGAAGAAATACTTCGGTTGATTGATGAAAGGAGGAAGTACAAATATGTTCCGGGAAAATCAGGAATACAGAAATACAAGTCGCTGAGGAATGAAATAAATAGGAAGTGCAGGGAAGCTAAGACGAAATGGCTGCAGGAAAAATGTGAAGACATCGAAAAAGATATGATTGTCGGAAGGACAGACTCAGCATACAGGAAAGTCAAAACAACCTTTGGTGACATTAAAAGCAACGGTGGTAACATTAAGAGTGCAACGGGAATTCCACTGTTAAATGCAGAGGAGAGAGCAGATAGGTGGAAAGAATACATTGAAAGCCTCTATGAGGGTGAAGATTTGTCTGATGTGATAGAAGAAGAAACAGGAGTCGATTTAGAAGAGATAGGGGATCCAGTACTAGAATCGGAATTTAAAAGAGCTTTGGAGGACTTACGGTCAAATAAGGCAGAAGGGATGGATAACATTCCATCAGAATTTCTAAAATCATTGGGGGAAGTGTACAACAACCAAGAGGGAATAATAAGAGTGGACGATCTAGAACGAAGTACTCGTATTAAGAAGGGTGTAAGACAAGGCTGTAGCCTTTCGCCCCTACTCTTCAATCTGTAATCGAGGAAGCAATGATGGAAATAAAAGAAAGGTTCAGGAGTGGAATTAAAATACAAGGTGAAAGGATATCAATGATACGATTCGCTGATGACATTGCTATCCTGAGTGAAAGTGAAGAAGAATTAAATGATCTGCTGAACGGAATGAACAGTCTAATGAATACACAGTATGGTTTGAGAGTAAATCGGAGAAAGACGAAGGTAATGAGAAGTAGTAGAAATGAGAACAGCGAGAAACTTAACATCAGGATTGATGGTCACGAAGTCAATGAAGTTAAGGAATTCTGCTACCTAGGCAGTAAAATAACCAATGACGGACGGAGCAAGGAGGACATCAAAAGCAGACTCGCTATGGCAAAAAAGGCATTTCTGGCCAAGAGAAGTCTACTAATATCAAATACCGGCCTTAATTTGAGGAAGAAATTTCTGAGGATGTACGTCTGGAGTACAGCATTGTATGGTAGTGAAACATGGACTGTGGGAAAACCGGAACAGAAGAGAATCGAAGCATTTGAGATGTGGTGCTATAGACGAATGTTGAAAATTAGGTGGACTGATAAGGTAAGGAATGAGGAGGTTCTACGCAGAATCGGAGAGGAAAGGAATATGTGGAAAACATTGATAAGGAGAAGGGACAGGATGATAGGACATCTGCTAAGACATGAGGGAATGACTTCCATGGTACTAGAGGGAGCTGTAGAGGGCAAAAACTGTAGAGGAAGACAGAGATTGGAATACGTCAAGCAAATAATTGAGGACGTAGGTTGCAAGTGCTACTCTGTCGGTATTGGTAATATTTGTTGTTATAAAATTATGAAAAACTTTAATATTGATGGTTTAAGATGTACCTTGACTGTAGACGTTTTTGTCTGGAAGGGAAGTACCCTAAGAGAACCAGCTCGTGAATCTGACTTTATACCTTACCTTTTAATTCTTTTGCAAATGTGTCAGTCTTTTACAACGATTTTAATTTTGAGTGGTACTCTCTTTTACCAGATTATCAACGTGTTTAGAATATTTATTCGTATTTCCGTGTCTCATATTTAATTTTAAAATATTAACATAGACAACTTACTCGTGAGAGAGAGAGAGAGAGAGAGAGAGAGAGAGAGGGAGAGAGAGCGGGGGGAGGGAGATGACTCATATGCGCAGAACACAGAATGATACATAACATGCCTCTATTTAATTGATAAGGAAGTTCCAGAGCCTTTTTAAAAAATCGCAAATAATCATATATATTTCGGTTATGGGTTGATGCGAACCAGCCACTTTTCTGATACTCTGTTGCTCTACGCTTATAACCACTACACCAGATGTAGATGCAGAATTTCAGTTCATGTGCTGTAACTTAGGTCTCATGAAAGCTTTAGCCGGCGGTATGCCTTTATGTGACATTTAATTACAACAAATCGTTCTAAGTATGACGTGTTTTTTCATAAATCTTCCTTGGGCCGCTGCTTTGAAGGGGTGCACTTTTATAGTACGCAACTTACATTAGAAAAATATAAACTTCGGAATCCTATACACAATGTCACCCATGCACCCCGCATTAAACTCTAACGGAAAACTATAGCAGTTCCTGCTGTCTTCAATAACTGAGTGCGACTTCAAAACTAATGACACGTATGCAAGAAGTCTTCTGAGCTGTAGGTAACCCTTCCGATGCAAGGGTCAGGACGTAGCACAAGCGATTCAAGCAAAGGGCAGATGACAATGGCCAATAACGCACGATCCTCTCTTCTTTGGCCATCGTCAATTATTTTGCTGCCCTAACAGCAAAACTCATCGAGTACGTTCATTGCCTCATTTCCACTTGTGAGGCACAATTACAGTTGGAAAGACGCTGTCTCACATCTTATTTTGATTGTTGGGCACCACCATCCCTCTGAAATTTCGTCAGATGGGGAAACAAAAGGCGCAATCTAATGTAACACGTGAACTAGCCGTCTGAATATGAACCTGTCGGTTCGAAACCGGCAACGGCGCTGTTTAAATACATAAACAGCATTGTAAAAAGTGGCTGGTTGCTGTAATCTTCTACGTTAGAGTCAACGAATATTTTGTACACAGCCACGGGCTCGAAACGTCAGTTTTTGACTAAATAGCATACTGTTAGTGTACATTATCAATGAATAGTATTAATGATAACTGCTGTAGAATGCTTTGGTTTTAACATTTCATTCCGATAAGCTGTTCTGCTTAACTACACGATTCACATAATCGACGTAAGATAGATGGAAACTATTCTCGTGCAAGAACTTTCACGGTGTTTTCCGCAGATAAATATCGTCCAAGTGACCGTCTTGCAACGTAGAACACGAGAGCAGGTACCCAGCGAGGTGTGTCGCGCTGCTGGAAGCGACTTCAGCGACAGTAATTAGCCGGCTGGCTGCACGTAGCTTACACGTGCAGCGTCGAGCATAAGGCGGCCGTGCTCGGCGCGTAAATGGCAGGTGAGCCGGAGGAAGCCCCTAACGCTTTAATTCAGTGCTCCACGTCGCTCCCGAGTGCCGGTAATAGCAGTTGTAGAAACAAACTGGCGCCGATTACATCTCGCCCTAATTTGACTTGCTAAGGCGGCAGCTGCGAACCTCTGTTTACTGGGGCGGCGCGACCAGATTTTAAAACGCGCTACGCAGGTAACTGCATCGATCAGCGCTCATTTAGCGTCCTGTCTGTCTGCTGCTCTGTGGCGCACGTTCTTCGCCAGGTGCTATCCGAGACAAAAAATGCCAAAGTAAGGAGGTATGCACGTTTTAACACTCGCTACTAGATGGTTGAGAGCAAGTTGCCCATAATGCATGCAACGACACTGCTCATACTTGACGAGTCTTAGAGCCTAGCCGAAGTCAATATTTTTCCTGTCTCGCACGGAAAGGCTCTGTTTTCCACTTCAGAAATACATTTACCCTTTAGCGTTGGCCAAGTCGTGACCGGTGCTCTTGGTGACATGTTCTTCAAAAAAAATGATTCAAATGGCTCTGAGCACTTTGCGACTTAACTTCTGAGGTCATCAGTCCCCCAGAACTTAGAACTACTCAAACCTACCTAACCTAAGGACATCACACACATCCATGCCCGAGGCAGGATTCGAACCTGCGAACGTAGCGGTCGCTCGGTTCCAGACTGCAGCGCCTAGAACCGCACGGCCACTCCGCCCGCTAGTGACATGTTCTTCCTGCGAGTACATTCCACTAGCTGAGAACTGTTTAGGAACATCAGCAATATACCCATGTGTGGGTGACATCGTCTCTTCATTGGCCTCCACATGTTAACCAGTTATAAATTGGTGTAGACGAGGGAATAGACAGAAGCAGTCTACATGTACGTATTTACATCTAGACTCCGCAAGACGCCTTAGGGTGTGTGGCGGAGAGTAATTTGTGTACGACTGTCACTCCCTCCCCCCCCCCCCCCAACTCCTTACCTTTTCTCTCGCGAATGCAGCCGTAATTTTCCAAGGACATCGTGACAATCGAGCAGCCATCAGTTGCATAGCAATTCCTAAGGCCGTAGCATTGTCACACTGCGATCAGAGACACAATACTAAAATTGGGTATACAGGAGGTTTAGCGGACTCGCGGAGTATCACTTACCCGTTTATCATCTGCATTTCTTCTTGGTGTAGCAATTTTAATGGCCAGTAGTGTAATAAAATTCTTATTAAGTTTAAAATCGTTAACACTACTGAAATTCTCTAGATCTGATATAATTAAATTTCCACGAGGCTTTTGAGTCTCATCTTTATCTACAGTAATGATGGAAGCTGAAGAAATGAATTAAAATTCGTGTGTTGGCCAGGACCCGAACCTAGGTCTCCTTGTTTACTAGGCAGGTGTGCTAGCCATTACCACAGATCGTTATCGTTAACAGAGCTGCACAGACTATCCTATTCCAGTGCTCTCGCCAACATAATCTTCAATTCCCATCTTCAGCTTATTTTCCCCTCCTTAGATCGTCATTATATCGAAGACTCTTCGGTATTAGAATAGCACCCCAGCGTAGGATGTAATGGGGAAATCCTACGTATACCTTAGGCACTGGTGATCTATAAATCTGATATGATTAAATTTACTTCAAGACATTTGAATCTCATCTTTATCTACAATAACAGATGATACAATAGGTCATCTGTAGACCACCTACAGATGAGGCACAGGTAGGATTTCCCCATTACATGCACTGCTGAAATGCTATTCCAATATTGGAGTGCCTCAGCAATAGTGATGATCTAAGCAGGGAAAAACAAACTGACGATGTGAACTGAAAAAGTAGTTCATGCAGCTCTGTTAGTATAATACTGTGATGGTGTGCACAACTGCCTAATAAGCAAGGTGACCTAGGTTCGGGTCCTGGCGGTGCCACAAACTTTATTTCATTTCTTCAGCTATTACCATTATCGCAAATACCGGCAGTGTCACGTATACTTAGGTAACTTATTAAAACTATTTTCTATGCTGTAGTGCTCTAGAGCAGCTTGCTGTAAATTGTTTAGTGTTGCTTGTTGAATCATACTGTACCACCAGGCATTTATTACTGTGACTATCACCATTTCCACGATTTCATAACTGTGAGTCTAAAAGAAATAATGTATTTATTTTCCACCGTCTGTTCTTGAAGTGTGCTGTTCAACTGCACTGAGAGAGGTCTGGAGCTGATTAAATGCAGTGCCGTTAATACTCTGATGCGTGTTTACCAACTGATCCCTTTGTGTTTCATGTTATGCCGCGTTATTTATGAAGCGGTCCTTTGAAGGCTGATTATTTCAGGTTTTGCTGTGTCCCCCTGGATACTGGGAAAGAGTACCTCGACCACAGTCAGAGAGTTTGCTACTAATTAATCACTGGTCTGCTAAGAATGGGGATTAACTTTATAGCGTGTCTCTGCACGACAGATTTACAAATTAGACACGCTAGTAACAATGGTGGCGAGCTTCGCTGTTTCAGAGTTACACACTAAGTATTGTGGAGTTAAAGTTCGGCAGCAGTACCGTGCTATCTGCAATTTCAGACCATTCTAGAGAGTAGCAGTTAGCGAAATTATTTCCTCTCCCGATCAAAAGTAGCGTTGTATCCAGATACAGCGGAATACAACACGTCAGGTCGTAACTAATGTAATTAATTAACCTCCGAAATAAAAGCAAAAGCGAAATGATGGAGCACGCACAACGAGGCGAATAAAGCGGGGCGGCAAGAAATATATGACGCTAACCGTATACGGGCTACCTGATTACATTATAAAAGCATGTGGCCGGAAGACAAACGGGCTGACGTCTCCGAAGCCACGCTGACCCGGTGGGACGGGATGAGGGAGCCGTGCTGTTTGCAGCGCTAGTGCGTTTTTCACTCTGTTAACAGAGAACCCACCGTGTGCACAACGTATTCACCTCCATAATACGTGCTAGCGAAAGCCGCAAAGCCTTCTTTACGTTAATTATCTCACGAATTGTACTGGTGTGAATGGCGTGGTTATCAAGCACGAATTACATACACGGGACTCTAAGCAGGTGTACCAGTATAAATCCAACAGCTCATGGGAAAGCAGAGGAGAAAGGATGGGGGTAGGGGGGGGGGCGGATTACGAAGACTAACTTCTTGTAAAAGCTCGTCCTATGAAACTGCAAGAAATGTCAGTTATTTACTATAGTGTCACACAGGATATCTGTCCTTAAAATAGCGCTGCACAACCGAAACATCGCTCAAACCGCAAAGAGTAAGAGATATGAAAACAGTGATAAAGTTTTAATAGTAAGGCATTCCGCAAAATTTCACTGTAAACTTGTATGTTCCGTTTCGCAATTTTTCGAGAAGTTTTTGGCCTTTGCTGCGGTTCACTTGAGGATACGTGGAGAACGACATTTGAACTTTCTTTAACAGTAATATTACGGTGCAGCCATAGCGTATTACAGACTGAATTATTTTTTTTTGGTATATGCCAGTAAGGCCATACATGTCCAATTCTTTAAAGAATCAAACTCGCGCATGCATAAAGCGTAACTTCTCCTTGACTATGCATCTCTTAGCTTTTTATGATAAAGACTGGAAAAACAACAGCAATGACGCTATCTTCTACAAAGATTGAAGTTGAAGCTCTGTTCCCGATACGTGTTGCGCAAACTGTTCGATAAGCAAAATGGAATAAGATGGAGTCACTGAAGCGTGTAAGCGAGATTCACGTTTTCTGCAAACCCTGATCTCGCAGGATGAGAACAGTGGACAGCTATTCGATCTGCAGTAGGTTACCCCACCGCCATAATAGAAGTACACAGCTGCCTGCTTGAAATTATAATGGGCGTGTGACATCAGTGCTCCGAAATAAACATTTGATGATAGTTTCCAGTAGCTTTGTAAGTCACCAAAGTACCACTGCGGTGAACCATGATCACTTACTTTTTTTTTTCAACTCTGTGGCTATCGTTCAGTTAAGGATTACTGAGAGAGACCGTGATACGTCACGAATACATTTTAAAAAGTATTTCATTCCATACGATGTACTTACGCGTAGATAACTGGTACGGAGCCATATCGCTTGGTAATGTTTGGGGCTGAAACTTTTTTGAGAAATATCCGAGAAATGTGCTAAAACCAAAAGGCCACGCCACCGAAAGCGGGTATTGCGATGTAAACAGGGCCTCGCGAAACTCATTCCAGACTCCGTTGTGTAAAGAGTTCAGACACTTGAAATAGGTCTCCTAAGGCCTCTCTGATATATCAGAAATTGGCATATAGTTACAGTTGCAGCTGGCCCTCTATCTACGCCATACGAAGTAGAGCCAAGAGGAAACACGTTCTTATCTCAGTAGCGTAGGACTACCTCCTTGCTGTATATTGCGACGGAGCCTGACATGAGGACGCAACTTGGTGGAGATTACACTGCAACAACCGCTTCTGGCACATTGGCTTTCAGTTTTAACACATTTCTCGGATACGAATGCCGAAAGTTTCGTCGCCAAGGTTAACAAGCTGTACTTGAATTTTGAAGACCTTTGAAATGCTATTAAGAAATATATCATTTCGATTAAAGCAAGAATGCGTGTCCCAATATTTGAGCTGATACGTCATGTGGTGTAAACTTCATTTCGATATCTTGAGCCATTCACCAAATAAAACGGGCTGTTACGTTCAATGGTTCAAATGGCTCTGAGCACTATGCGACTTAACTTCTGAGGTCATCAGTCACCTAGAACTTAGAACTACTTAAACCTAACTAACCTGAGGACATCACACACATCCATGCCAGAGGCAGGATTCGAACCTGCGACCGTAGCGGTCGCTCCGTTCCGGACTGTAGCGCCTAGAACCGCACGGCCACTCCGGCCGGCTGTTACGTTCTATGCGAATTATCCTGTATATAATGTATATAAGAAGCACGTTAAGGTTCTGCATGATACGTCAAATATCCACTGTCAGTCTCTCAGAACGTTTTTGTTTTAAAAAAAAAAAGCATTTCAATTTCTAGACTTTAAATGACAGGTCTGCTGGTATATATGAACTATTCTTTGTGAATGTGACTTGCGTCAGCTCACACGCATATTGCACACTGAACTCGAGGTAGTTGAGGTCTTTATTTGTCAGGATCTCATGACAACTTTGCTTGGACAAACTTAGAAAAGAAATACGTTCTTTGTAAAGCGCATGTATGACGTCTGGCGCTGCGACTCTTTTGACGAATATTATGAGGTTTTCGTGTGCCACGATCGATTGCAAAGGGTGCCCATTCCTTGTTCATTTAAGTATTTCACGCTTCCTGTGAAAAATTAATATGGAAACAATATGAACAATAACGTTGTGCACTGAAGCACATGTAAATGTGTCAGTACACTCTAAGAAACACACACAATATATATATATATATATATATATATATATATATATATATATATATATATATACCCGTTCGAATCCCCTTCCTATGGCGATAGGATCGTAACGCTGAACTAGCACATGCCCCATTCTGACAACACAGCTTCACTGAAAGTGCCTTTTCAGGTAACGTCAACATGCTGCTGGCGCATTTGATTCTCTCTCTCCTTACAGCTCCTTTTATACACGATTGTCATGCGCAGCCACCGACGTTTTGCTGTCCAGCGCCATCTGTCGGACATTTTGTGAACTTTGTTTTTTTTTTGTTCTAATAGAACCCCATGTCATTCCAAGCATGTGTGTCAATTTTTACCTCTCTATCTACGTTATTCCGTGGTTTACTCAGTTTTCAAATTTATACTGACTTTTTGATCACCCGGTATATCTTTCCACCATCGATATCAATATGGGTCAGACCAGGATCCTATCAGCGTGGTGGATTAACATATCCAGACAAACAAATGATTGTAATTTCAGAAAAAAATGGACAATTTATTGAAGAGAAAGTGTCTCATAACTTCAGCAAGTCAATAACGCATTTGTCTACTCATCGCTCTTATGCAAGCAGTTACTCGGCTTGGCAATGAGTGATAAGAGTTGTTGTGCCAAATTCTGTCCAACTGGCGCTTTAGATCACGAAAACCCCGACATTCGGATAATTCCTTGCTGGTGCGTGGTTTTTCTTTTCGGGTGATCAAAAAGTCAGTATAAATTTGAAAACTGAATAAATCACGGAATAATGTAGATAGAGAGGTACAAATTGACACACATGCTTGGAATGACATGGGGTTTTATTAGAAATAAAAAAATACAGAAGTTATATATATATATATATATATTTTGCAGAAGCAGATAACAACCAGGGTTTCTTTTAAATTACTGCAACCAGTCACCTTTTGTTTTGTTCTTCAATTTTTTTACTATTCTATTTACGGTTTCTAACCGCCTAGCGGTTCATCATCGGATGGTACATATTTCTTAATCGTCTGTAGCAATGTGGGAGTCGCTGTTGTCAGCTGGGGAAAGCTCCAGCGTCCTCGCTGGCCAAGGTAGGGTTTGGCAAGCACGAAAACGAGCAGCAGAAACTCTGGGCGTTTGCTGCCGGCGTTACCTTGCAGAAATGTAAGCCGCGGGTGGTTTGCCACGAAGGGCAACAAAGCGGGGCGTAGAATACCGTCGACGTACGCTGTGCTGCAAGGGTGCGGAGGCTGATATGGAAAGGAATCCTGCTATGAAATGAGATGGCTCGCCAGCCCATCTGTTCTTTTTGTTGGGCCGTATGGCGGACGACATAAGGGTTGGTACACCACCATTATGCAGGGCATCTCCAGATACGTCTTCGATGGTCTTCGCAAGCAAATTCGAAGCGGGACTCGTCACTGAAGACCTACTCCAGTCAATAAGATTCCAGGCTGATGATGTGTCTGGAAATGTCCGGACAGCAGATGGATACGGACCTGACTGTCGCCAGCCATACAGCCTGACAATCAAGCGTGATTTCTCTTCACAGCCGCACCTCTCTGGTTGTAATTGCGGAACACTCGCTGGCGAGTGGTACGACGAAGATAATTCATCCTGGGCTTACATTTCAGGAAGATAAAGCCGTTGTGCACGAGGTAAGGATTTTCTTCTGCCTGCCTTTGTTTCTGCGAAACCTAACCTTGGCCAGCAAGGTCGACGGGTGTCTCCCCAACTAAGAATGTTTGGAGCATTACTGGCAGGACCCTCCAACTGTCTCGGGATTCTGAAGCTCTAACGCGCTAATTGGACACAATTTGGCAATGTATCCTTCAGAAGGAAATGTGACTGCTCTATGAATCAATGCATAGGCGAATGATTGATTGTAATGGCGCCAGAAGTGGACCAACATGTTACTGACTTGCTCAATTTGTGAAGCTGTCTTTCTTAAATAAATCATCCAATTTTTCTGAAATTGTAAATCATTTGTTTGTCTGCATATGTACGTCACATCTACCGATTTCCGTCTCGTTCGGATAAGGCCTTCGAGTTGCATCGTTTTTTATTTGTGTATGTGTGTGTGTGTATAGCTGGTTGTGACGTAAAACTTTTGTCCATTATGGGTGACGAAACGCACGACCGTGATGAATAAAGGTTTCTTGAAATTACTGCAACGAGTCGCCTTTAGTTTTGTTCTTCAATTTTTTTAATTATTCCGTTACCGGTTTCGAACCACCTAGCGATTCATCATCAGACGGTCCATATTTCCTAATTGTCTCCAGCACTGTGGGAGTCGTTTAGAGTGATTAACATCCGTTGGTTGGATTTTGGCGTATCCAGTATTCTGGAAAACATAATGAATGTTTTCCAGTGACGTTAATAGTGTGGAACGTATTACCTGTGGGCAAGTGTACGAAGTACAGTACGATTGACGTCACTGGAAAATACTCATTGTGTTTTCCAGAATACTGTGTACACCAAAATCCAACCAGCGGATACTAATCACTCTACGCGACTCTCACATTGCTACAGACGATTAAGCCGGTCGGTGTGGCCAAGCGGTTCTAGGCGCTTCATCTGGAACGGCGCAACCGCTACGGTCGCACGTTCGAATCCTGCCTCGGGCATGGATGTGTGTGATGTCCTTAGGTTAGTTAGGTTTAAGTGGCTCTAAGTTCTAGGGGACTGATGACGTTAGATGTTAAGTCCCAAAGTGCTCAGAGCCATTTGAACCATTACAGACGATTAAGAAATATGTACCATCTGATGATGAACTGCTATGCGGTTAGAAACCGTAAATACAATAGTAAAAAAGTTGAAGAACAAAACAAAGGACGACTGGTTGCAGTAATTTCAAGAAACCCTGCTTGTTATGTCATTCAGCAATCTATCTTTTTATATATTCTGTTTTCTTTATTTCTGTTGCCATGCTAGGAACTTTTTAGATGCACCATGTAAACTGGCAGTAATTTTGGAAACATATGCTGAACATATATCACACTTCCTTTGTCTTCGCATTTATCCTGGGTTATTCATTTACGCTGGATACCTCTTAACAGTTGAGCCAACACGCGACGCCTGATCTGCAGCCTAACTGGATTACCTGATTACCCCCCGGCGCCGCGGGGTGACGTCTCCCGTAAGTTGATTTCGCATTCGCAGCGGCCCGAAGCAGCACAGCACTGCGAGAGGTGCCTCTGACTGGGGTGCGCTTCTTACAGCGGGGTTAGCGCTTCGTTTTAGAGGGGGGGGGGGGGGGGGGGGGAGCCGCTGCCGACAGCGAGGACATCCCACAGGCCCTCAGGGTCAGCTGAACTTCAGCTAACAAACCTCAAGCAGGAGGCGTCACTGTGGCAAAGCGTGTGTAACAGGAACCGTCAAGGGCCACCTCCCGTGGCTCATTATTCCCGTGGTGAAGCAACGTCCATATTGGACTCCCAACTACGTCATAATTGAGGTGGATTGAAATATCAGTTCCAGGATTTATTTAAACTGCTTCAGAGCAATGTTACGTAGGCTCCTTCAACGAGGCTGTGACAGATGACTCATTACCGTGAAAATGAGGTAGTGAAACGTCCGCTTGGAAAAATTAGTGAATTGCTGTGCTGGTAAACCCCTTACGTTATTTGATTTTCAAACAGCTGAGCAGAACTGAACGTACTCAGACATTTCGCTCTTTACTTATTCTGAGCAACACTAAACTGACACATAATATTTTTAGCGCAACACAATCTAACTTTCAAAAAGCCCTACAAAAGAATGGCCCTGACTAACAATAACCTACACCTTTCATGAATCACTTACCTCACAAAAATCTTCGTTATTTGAACTACTGCAATACAGCGAGCGCCACTACTGCCAGCTAAATAAAAGATTGTAACTGCTGAAGGCACTAACTACTGATAGGCATAGTTAGCAAATGAAAGATTTTGATGAAGAACGAACAATGTATTTACCTTAATAGTATTCAAAAGTCAGTATATATCAATTCATGACATCCAGTCCAACAAATTTACTGTCTCTGAGGAACACACGTCCAGATCATCCGCTCTCAAAACTCCGCCATTTCTCTTCCCACATCCACCACTGCTGGCGGCTCACCTCCAACTGCGCAACGCTACGCGCTGTTAACAGCCAACTGCCCAACACTACAATAGCAAATTGCAACAATGCAAACCAGCCACAGACTGCACATAGCACAGCCAGTGATTTTCATACAGAGCGCCACGTGGCGTTACCGATAAAAAAACCTAAACAGCCTACTCACAGTAGTAATACGTCTCTAAAAACCTCGATGTCAATTCTTTGTTCTACTGTAAACAGAGTGCCTTCCTGAATTCGTGTCTTCCTTCATTGCTACAGTGAACGGTTATTCGATGTAACAGAAGTTAACCCTAGATTACACATTCTTCCATACAATCTACAACGGTTTAAAAGTATCCACTGGAAACCTGCTGTTGTGGAGCAAGTTAAGTTTGAAGAGCGTCTTCGTCACGAAAATATTTCATTGAATGTGCTTATTGTATGGCCACCTTACGTGGTAGCGGATCCCTAATACACTGAGGAAAAAAAATCGCAACACAAGAAAGGAGTTGCGCAACATAAATGAAAGTTGGTAGGCGCGTTTCTACATCTCAAAGACGATGTCTGTTCACATTTCGTGCCAGTCGCGCAAGAGTGGCCATAGTAGCGTCGCTGTGAGAATGCAAATCAGGTTTGCTTTAACTGTATGCTGTAATGGTCGTGAGAATTACTTACCTTTGAGATTGGACGCGGTGAGTTGATGTTAGGCAACGTGACTATAAGGCGACAAAGACGCCATCAGCAATGCCTCACCGAGTTTGAACGGGGTCGTGTAATAAGGCTACGAGAAGCTAGATATTCCTTCGACGATATTGCAGAAAGACTTGACAGGAATACAGCCGCTGTAGATGATTACCTGGAGCGTTGGTCACGAAAATGTACGGTCGCAAGATGACTGGGTTACGGACAAATGGTTCAAATGGCTCTGAGCACTATGGGACTCAATTGCTGTGGTCATCAGACCCCTAGAACTTAGAACTACTTAAACCTAACTAACCTAACGACATCACACACATCCATGCCCGAGGCAGGATGCGAATCTGCGACCGTAGCAGTCGCACGGTTCCTGACAGCGCGCCTAGAACCGCGAGACCACCGCGGCCGGCGGCTACGGGCAGCCACAAGGTACTACCGAGAAGGTAGACGATGGTGTTCGGAGTATGGCTCTATCTCATCGTAATGCATTTGCTGCACTAATCTGAGAAGCAACTGGTACCACAGTGACACCATAAACTGTTACGAATCGGTTACTTCATGGACAGCTCCGAGCCAGACGCACTGTAGCGTGTATTCCACTGGCACCAAACCACCGCCATTTTTGACTTCAGTGGTGACAGCTGGGAGCTCATTGGAGGGCAGGGCAGAGGTCTCTTCTGTTTTCTGACGAAAGCTGGTTCTGTTCAAATGGTTCAAATGGCTCTGAGCACTATGGGACTTAACATGTGAGGTCATCAGTCCCCTAGACTTAGAACTACTTGAACCTAACTAACCTAAGGACATCACACACATCCATGCACGAGGCAGAATTCGAACCTGCGACCGTTGCAGTCGCGCGGTTCCGGACTGAAGCGCCTAGAACTGCTCGGCCACCGCGGCCGGCAAAGCTGGTTTTGTCTCGGCGCCACTGAGGGCCGTGTGTTGGCTAAAGGTGGGCTAGCTGAGTGCCTGCAACCAAGCTGTCAGCGTGCTAGACACACTGGAACCACACCTGGAATTGTGGTGTGAGGTGCGATTTCGTATGGAGGGCACATACACTCTCGTGGTTATTCCCCACACCTTGACTGCAAATTCGTACGTCAATCTGCTGATTCGAGTTCTTGTGCTGCATTTCATTTCATGAACAGCATCCCAGGGGTATTTTCCAACAGGATAACGCTTGCCCACATACCGCTGTTGTAATGGACATGTTTCTTTGCCTGCTAGAGCACCGATCTGTCTCCAATCGAGCACATATGGGACACCATGGGACGGGAACTCCAGTGTAATCCATAAACAACATTAACCGTCGCTGCATTGACCGACCCAGTGCAGCAAGCATGAAACTCCGTCCCACAAAATGACATCCAGTACCCGTACAACACAATACATGGATGCCTGGATATTTGCATTCAACATTCTGGCGGTTACACCGGTTGCTGATGTACCAGCATTTCACATTTGCAATGGCTTATCTCGCGCTTGCATTAACATGTGGTCTCGCAGTGTTAATAACTTAAATAGCCGACCGGGGTGGCCGAGCGGTTCTAGGCGCTACAGTCTGGAACCGCGCGACCGCTACGGTCGCAGGTTCGAATCCTGCCTCGGGCATGGATGTGTGTGATGTCCTTAGGTTAGTTAGGTTTAAGTAGTTCTAAGTTCTAGGGGACAGATGACCTTAGCAGTTAAGTCCCATAGTGCTCAGTGCCATTTGAACCATAACTTAAGTATGTTACCTAGACAAATGTATTCCGAAAATTTCATTACCCTACAGTAATCATTTTTTGGTGTTCTGGAATTTTTTCCTTCAGTGCGTATCACTATTACTATTATTGGTTTCTGTCTTAAGCATACTGCAATTTGAGAGTGTTCTACATCAGAAGCGTTTCGCTTTTATCTCTAAAGCATGATCAGCGGTCGTATGGACTATAGACAGTGTAACTAATCCGTCTCTAAATTTCCGCTATGTTTAGATTAAAAACAATTTTTCGTGGTGCTGAGTGAAAAACAGGTGCAACCATGGTAATTTTTGTATTCAGACAACGTCTGTGGAGTTTTATAGAAGTGATTTGAGTGCAAAAAGTGAAAATTCAACATAAGAAAAATTGGGGTTCCTAATCGCGAACAGATCACGAATGGTGAAATGGCAACCAAGTTTTAGAGAGTTCAATCCCTGATAACAACGAGGGATAAACTAATCTTTGGTACTTAAAAAAAGAAAAAAGTCTTCTTCTGCAAGGTCAGAGGTGTAAGCACGATACGCCATGACCTTCAAACTAGGCCATTGATCAGTTTTTCTCTGACCAATACAGTGCGAATAATCATTATCGGGTGGTAGGATAGCCTGACGCAGCCTTTTTGGTTGTGTTTTCTTCGACTGCAACCGCAAAATATTTCAGTTATTTGTAACAAATGTCAGCAGTGTTGACTGCACTTCCAAGAATAAATTTGTAGTACCTAATTTTCTCTTTATCCATCACATTTCGTGGACGCATGATGGCATCAACGAGAGATGTAGTTTCCAGAGCTGTCATCCCTTCCATTCTTTTCCTTCTTAAAACTAACGTAAAGAGCCCGTTTCGCCTCTAGTAATGAAACTGTACAAACAACCAAACAGGAACGAGCAAAGATGTACATGTGCCCTGTTGCAGATTTTTGTTAATTCCCCTTTGAGCATTCGATACGCATAGGCTTCTTTTTGCCGTTTCTTTGGCACATTTGCAAATTCTCAGGTATACTGACAAGGATATTACAGGATTAAAGCAATTAAATAGTCTTCACCAATGCCTAAAGTCTCCCTGAACGTGAAGAACCAGATGAGACAAAACGAACCAATTAGGAACTAGAAAATCATTTCCTTACATTTATTCCACTGATGTCCTCTCCAAATACGGTCCCAGTGTGTCGAGCTGCCGCGACTGTTTAGTGACTGACGGTTGACATTTCGAACAGTTTATGAATTATTAAGTTGTTGATATGAGGTTATAATTCATTTACGATCATTAGTTCATTACCTCAACCTACTCAGTTTAGTATTTTCTGTTTTCCAACTGTAAAGGTTTGGAACATCCCCCCCCCCCTCTCTTTTGTTGCACACTGGCGTGTACAGAACACAACATTAAGAAATAGTTCTAAACAACGGGTTCATTTTAAGTTGCAATGAAGAACCTTCATCTGAAGATAAAAATTTCAAAAGACTTTGATAATGGGAAAAATACATCATCGCCAGGATTCCACAAAACATTTCTGGTGGAACATCAAAGAATATTACACTGAACGAAAGCAGACTAAAATTATTTAGATGTTCAAATAGTGGTCTGCGAACTGCTACAAAATTTCCTTTAAAAAAGGGGTCAAGAGTACAGACTGCAAGTTGGGAAATAGCACAAAAACGTAGAAAAACTAAGGAAACAAAAAGATCGTAGTTTATGTTTCAAAAGCTGAATATCTTAAAGGCTATCGACTAGTTACTGTCATGGCATTGTTGGAAACAGAGTACTCTTCTAGTTATAGTCGTGTCCCCTGCCATATTGCGACTATACAACCCGCTTAAGTGAAGTGCTCGATAAGTTGCCTAGGCTCCGTTGGTTGGAACGCAGTAGCCCGACTCGCCGCTAGATAGCAGGCAGGAGAGCGACGGAGGCGACACGCACGAGCGCAGTGTGAACTAGCTTCAAACCTTAAACAGCCGGAATATTAACGCTGGGTTCTTGGTCAATGCAGTCCCAATACGCAACACACGTGTGCCGCAGATGTCGTAGGATTGCAAAACCAGCATTGACAATACGACGTGATCGGTAATGACAGAACAGCCTTCAGCGCATATCGCTGTATCAGCTTCTAGATGAAAATGCACGCCTCCTCCTAGCACTTCAGCATTTGTACTTTGTTATCAAAACGTTGTCTGCAGAACTACTCTTATTAGCTTTTCTGTACTGAGTTTCTGTTACCTTTCTGTTTTTCACGTTACATCTGAAAATCGTTCCTCCTTGCAATTTCGTAAGGACACTACTATGTATCGTATCGCTGAGAGTGACTAAGGAAATTTGCCTGTATTGTTGATGATAGTTCACACAGTTTGTTGGCTGTCACGACTTTCATGCTAATTTAATTGTATTCTGACAGCAAGAAAGGTTGAAGTTTAATGTCTCGCCGACAGCGAGCTCACGAGAGACCTTGGCAACAAAAACAGAGGATGAAATCGAGTTTGGTGTTGCTAAAACGGAAATTTCATGATTCGTGTACACTGATCTAGGAAAATAATGGAAATCATAAGTTGGAATGGCCGGATGGGCTCTAAACAAATGTGTATGCAATGAATTACCATTGTGTCAACTCGTAGGTAATTTTATAATTTGAGCTAAGGAAGCATACTGCGTGTCAATTGCGGAGAAACGAAATACAAATTGTGTTGTAGCGAAAAGTCGTGTTTGGGACTTATCGCTCTTTACTGATCATGCTGAATGAGAACGTTCAAAAAAGGCAAGGTTTTTTCCAGTATATACTCCCGGCGTGATAATTCGTTGCACAGAAGTCACAAAAAAATGGTAACAACCGCAAAGTAATCGGTTCAAGACACTTTGTGATGTGTACATTAACATTCGTGTCGTCCTTGAACTGAAGAAGAAAGACAGTAGATGGTGCGCTTGTCAGTGTCTTCTTTTTTGTGACAGAAGCCGTTTGTCCAAATTATCATATTCCTTGTCAGCTGCCTCTCTTGCCTATGTACATGTGGTAACAGCTTTGACAAAGTATGCTTCTATGGAAGACACACTTAAAAATGTGTAATTCTTGAGAAACATGCAGTACTGTCCATCCGAAGACAATGACCTCTTTTGTGTAACAGGGTTCTTGGATCAGGGGAGCGGTCTGGTTAAATACAGGGCTGAAGAATGACCCAAGGGTCTTAAAGTTAAATGTAGAGTCTCCAATATGGAAAACAATCAATTTCCTTGATGAAATATTGTATCTAATTTCATGTTTCATTAGCTCATAATGACATAGTTACTGTAACAACATTACAATATTTAGTCACTATCACATAGATATTAGATTTCTCGAATGGTGATTTCGTACTTGTAGTAGCTCATTTAGAGGAAAATCGCAGTTGTGTTTTTTTTTTCTTTTCTTTTTTGCGTGTTGGAATGTTAAGTCCATTCCGTAGTTGAGAACCGGCGCTTTGTCAAGACAATGGTGGGTGCGTAATCTCCGGCGATATGACTGAATAAAATACACTCCTGGAAATGGAAAAAAGAACACATTGACACCGGTGTGTCAGACCCACCATACTTGCTCCGGACACTGCGAGAGGGCTGTACAAGCAATGATCACACGCACGGCACAGCGGACACACCAGGAACCGCGGTGTTGGCCGTCGAATGGCGCTAGCTGCGCAGCATTTGTGCACCGTCGCCGTCAGTGTCAGCCAGTTTGCCGTGGCATACGGAGCTCCATCGCAGTCTTTAACACTGGTAGCATGCCGCGACAGCGTGGACGTGAACCGTATGTGCAGTTGACGGACTTTGAGCGAGGGCGTATAGTGGGCATGCGGGAGGCCGGGTGGACGTACCGCCGAATTGCTCAACACGTGGGGCGTGAGGTCTCCACAGTACATCGATGTTGTCGCCAGTGGTCGGCGGAAGGTGCACGTGCCCGTCGACCTGGGACCGGACCGCAGCGACGCACGGATGCACGCCAAGACCGTAGGATCCTACGCAGTGCCGTAGGGGACCGCACCGCCACTTCCCAGCAAATTAGGGACACTGTTGCTCCTGGGGTATCGGCGAGGACCATTCGCAACCGTCTCCATGAAGCTGGGCTACGGTCCCGCACACCGTTAGGCCGTCTTCCGCTCACGCCCCAACATCGTGCAGCCCGCCTCCAGTGGTGTCGCGACAGGCGTGAATGGAGGGACGAATGGAGACGTGTCGTCTTCAGCGATGAGAGTCGCTTCTGCCTTGGTGCCAATGATGGTCGTATGCGTGTTTGGCGCCGTGCAGGTGAGCGCCACAATCAGGACTGCATACGACCGAGGCACACAGGGCCAACACCCGGCATCATGGTGCGGGGAGCGATCTCCTACACTGGCCGTACACCACTGGTAATCGTCGAGGGGACACTGAATAGTGCACGGTACATCCAAACCGTCATCGAACCCATCGTTCTACCATTCCTAGACCGGCAAGGGAACTTGCTGATCCAACAGGACAATGCACGTCCGCATGTATCCCGTGCCACCCAACGTGCTCTAGAAGGTGTAAGTCAACTACCCTGGCCAGCAAGATCTCCGGATCTGTCCCCCATTGAGCATGTTTGGGACTGGATGAAGCGTCGTCTCACGCGGTCTGCACGTCCAGCACGAACGCTGGTCCAACTGAGGCGCCAGGTGGAAATGGCATGGCAAGCCGTTCCACAGGACTACATCCAGCATCTCTACGATCGTCTCCATGGGAGAATAGCAGCCTGCATTGCTGCGAAAGGTGGATATACACTGTACTAGTGCCGACATTGTGCATGCTCTGTTGCCTGTGTCTATGTGCCTGTGGTTCTGTCAGTGTGATCATGTGATGTATCTGACCCCAGGAATGTGTCAATAAAGTTTCCCCTTCCTGGGACAACGAATTCACGGTGTTCTTATTTCAATTTCCAGGAGTGTATTACCCCGCTTCCACGAACTTCTTTGTTTCTTGAACAACATCCGACCAAAAGTAGTCGATGTATAACCACTTGATGCGTATGGAAGACCGGTAACATTTTATTCAGCATAACGTTCTCTTTGGTTGTGGAAGCATTCATACGGTCGTCGGTGACAGGCCAATGGAAAGTATATCTCTTCTGGAACTGAAGTAGTGACTAATTTACAGACGAAACGAAAATTAAATATAACAAAAGGAGACTATGGTGTAGAAAGGCATTAAAGGATAATATATTCAATCAGTGAGCTACCGTGGGTGGAGATGGATGTAGCAATGCGAGGTCCAGAAGTAGTTAATGTGTGTTCTCGAAAGCAACTACTTTTAGGATGCACGTCATATCGTTGGAAGTTTAAACAGAGCCGATGTGTTTCCGTTGTGGTGTCGCTCTGGTTACCACAGTCAGCTGAGAAAAATGGTCAGTGCTGATATGGTGACTTGTTATCATTCGTTATCGTCCTGTCGATTCGTTTCGCTGTGCTGATTTTTTGTTTCACGAAATGGACCTACTCAGCGTATCAACGAAAGTGACAAGCTGTCTTGGGAAAGAGTGACCAGGTTCAGTCGTGAATTGCATAGCTACTGTTGCTGCAATTCCAGCACGACAACGCGACAACCCACACGTCCGGAATTGCTACATAGTGGCTCCAGGAACACTTCTGAGTTTAAACACTGCCGCTAGCCACCAAACTCTCCAGACACGAACGTTGTAGAGCGTATCTGGGATAACTTGCAACGTGCTGTTCAGAAGAGATCTCCACACCCTGCTACTCTTATGGATTTATGGACAGTCCCACTGGATTCATGGTGTCAATTCCCTCCAGCACTGCTTCAAACACGTCGAGTACATGCCACGTCGTGTTGCGGCACTTCTGCGTGCACAATATTAGGCAGGTGTACCAGTTTCTTGGCTCTTCAGTGTATGTTCCAAGTTTTATCAAGGTTTTCTACTCCAGTGTTGTATTTCTAACGATGATTGCAGTGTTATGATACTCTGCGAGATGAGTTAAGAGTTAGATGCTGCTGTCTATATGAGAGGGAAATGCCGTCACACTTGATGCAACCGCTCTTTTATGAACTGTCCGTGTATAACTACATAAAAACTGAAGAGTGAATACCAAGTATCAAGTTCCAGAAGAGATATATTTCTCACTAACAGCGACGACTGTAATGATGTTATTCGCCTAACGTACACAGAGTAGTGACTGATAAACATGGAATAGCCGCAGAAGCGCAGAACTGCAGACGTTGTAAGTCATACTAGCTCCCACTAGCGTGGCTGCGACACGCTACCTGTGTAGGAGGAACGACTTCTCATAACGTTGCAACTTTATGACTCATATGTACCCGGAGCAGTACAGCTCCTACAAATAGACATCACCAGCAGACTTCAGGCTATTTTCATCTTGCTTAGTGGGTGTGCAAGGTCTCCTTTCAAATTTTTAAAATCGTTGTAGCCATTAAGATGTGACATTAACATCGTTTTAAAGGTTGGTATTATTTTCTGTGAAAATAACTGCAGCTCTGAAACTGGCCAAGTAGTTTCTTTAAAATAAACGTGTAAAGAAACAAAAATTTGTGGAAAAAATCGAAAAGTGACGCGTAATTTTTTGCTGCATGATTCTTTACGATTTTTGTCACTCTGGATCAACAACTATGGTCCGTATCATTTCGTTCAATTTTTGGTACGCTATCAACTTCAGAAAAAGACTGTTTAGAATAATTGGTTTGCAGAATCTCGTCGTCGTTGTGCTTTCGTCAGCGATAGATAGACCAAACACGGTCGTTGTTCAATAAAACATCGATGTATTGCCACAAAATGGTTGAAAAAGTTCGCCATAATTCTAAATTCTGTCAGGTTTGTAGGAATATCGATTAAACTCTCCTCCTAAAATAACAAAGAACCGAGAGACACTTTCTTTGTTGAACACGCGCACTCTAGCCAATGATTTCGATTCGGGTGCTGTTAAAGATATGGAACGATTCCTCTTTGGAAATTTCGTGAAACACTTTCTACAGGCACCCTCATTTACTATTGAAGGGGTTTGATTTATAGTTGGCCCGTAAAGCTAACAAGCAGGGCTGCGTAAATTCTCGCGTCGACAGGCCAAAAAACTCTTCTCTACCTCCTTACACTAATCTATGAAGTTATTTTCCAAATTGATTCGTAAAGTGGGCTTTATCCTTAATAGTATGTTGACAACGTCATCAATATTTAAATTTCTGACACTTTTCAACATTTTAATAAAACTGAATAAGAGTCCCTCGCGGTACATTGAACATATTTTGGGGTTTAGGAAAACTCATCCTTTTGGACCACATGACCTCTATTGCTGCTTTATGTTTGCGGCACCCTTTACGTTTCGTCATTTTTCCTGGCATCTGAAACACAAAGACTGGCAAAAGATTTTCTTAGACAGCACGTATGCCCTATAGTAATCATTATTTAAAATATTTGATTTAAAGCTAAAAAATAATGAAAAATAAAACTAAACATTTATTCTGAGTAATTTTCAAACCGACAGACCTTCGCTTGCCATTTACACATTACGGTCATGAATATGGTAGAATTAAATTATTATAGTTTCTATAAACAAAATTGTAAAGGCCATCATTAAGATCGAAGTGGTATTACTCATTAGGACCTTTCTTTGCCGTTTTGTTTTAACCATGCAGCATGCAAACCGATTTTAGCAGCGTCGTAGCAACCTATGCAGGAGAACATCATAATGATTCCTTCATCACAGCATAATAATTATACACTGAAAAGCCAAAGAAACTGGAACACCTGCCTAATATAGTGTAGGGCCCCCGTGAGCACACACAAGTGCCGTTACACGACATGGCATGCCCTCGACTAATGTCTGAAGTAGTGGTGGAGGGAAGTGACACTATGAAGCCTGCAAGGTTGCCCACAAATCCGTAAGAGTACGAGGGGGTGGACATCTCTTCTGAACAGCACATTGCAAGGCATCCCAGATACGTTCAATACTGTTCATGTCTGGGGAGTTTGGCGTCCAGCGGAAGTGTATAAACTCACAAGAGTATTCCTGGAGCTACTCTATAGTAATTCTGGACGTATGTGGTGTCACATTGTCATGCTGGAATTGCCCAAGTCCGCCGGAATGCACAATCGACACGAATGGATGCAGGTGATAAGGCAGGATGCTTTCGTACGTGTCACCTGTCAGAGTAGAGTCTAGACGTATCAGGGATCCTGTATCACTCCAACTGCACACGCTCCACACCATTACAGAGCCTCCACCAGCTTGAACAGTTCCCTGCTGACATACAGTGTCCATGGATTCATAAGGTCGTCTCCATACCCGTACACCTCCATCCGCTCGATACAATTTGAAACGAGACTCGTCCGACCAGGCAATATGTTTCCAGTCATCGACAGTCCAATGTCGCTGTTGACGGGCCCAGGCGAGGCGTAAAGCTTTGTGTCGTGCAGTCATCAAGGGTACACGAGTAGGCCTTCGGCTCCGAAAGCCTATATCGATGATGTTTCGTTGAATGGTTCGCACGCTGACAATTGTTGATGACCCAACACTGAAATCTGCAGCCATTTACGGGAAGGTTGCACTTCTGACACGTTGAACGATTCTCTTCAGTCGTCAATGGTCCCGTTCTGCAAGATCTTTTTCCGCTCGCAGCGATATCGGAGATTTGATGTTTCACCGGATTCCTGGTGCTCACGGTACACTCGTGAAATGGTCGTACGGGAAAATCCCCACTTCATCGCTACCTCGTAGATGCTGTATCTTATCGCTCGTGCATCGACTATAACACCACGTTCAAACTCACTTAAATCTTGATAACCTGCCATTGTAGCAGCAGTAGCCGATCTGAAAACTGCGCCAGACACTTGTTGTCTCTTATAGGCGTCGCCGACTGCTGCAACGTATTCTGCCTGTTTACATATCTTGTATTTGAATACGCATGCCTGTACCAGTTTCTTTGGCGCTACAGTGTGGATTAATTTTACTTGCGTTATACAGCCTCAATATCCATTCAGTATTGAAGTCAGAAAAACTCAAAACTTGTGAAATCTTCTAGAACCACACAGAAAGACTACCGACCGTTATCAGGGAATGAATGTTACTGCATTCTCCGCCAGTGTTACTGTAGCAGCAGGTGCACTGTTTTCTAACTAATGTCACCTTCATACACAGTGAACACATTGGTATTTAGCATTAGGCAAGTATTACACATTCGTATAACTTACCCTGCTTATGTCAGTAATTATTTTGTCGTATGATACAAATGAAAAGATGAGAAACACACAGTCCAAAGTCGCTTTACTTGTTACAGTAATGCGATTCCTTTTTACTTGTCTCACTGTCGATCAATGCAAAGCCGTAATAAAAAAAATGCAAAATGCGCTCTTTACACTATTGTTGCTTTGACTTACTTGTTACAATGAGTGATTCTGTCCAGTAACCGAAAAAAAGACGCAAGGATCTCCCTAGGAGGGAGAGAGGAGTCTAAGGGAACTGTTGCCGAACACAGTCCAATCCAAATCTCACGCTTTCCTTTCGTACGTCTTCCTCCATTCCTAAACCGTTTACCTTCTTTCTCCTCACGCTCCTTCCCCTATTTTTGACCTTCCTCATTTTTTTTTTTTAGTTACAAAAAACGTAATCGCACGGAAAGGCACTCAGGACACACTAGCCGACTGTCGTACTCTGGTTACGCCATTGTGTTAATAGAAGGTACTTCTGTTGTCTTCCACACGTCACTGCTGTTGAACGTTGCTTATTCAGCCCACTCTTACGTCAGTTTCCCTTCACAAGTACAGGAAAGTGTCCATAATAACCATCTTCTCCTTCGTCCTTTTCTCAAATGGCGCTCAAGCAAAATTAGATGGATTGCTTACTCAATTTACCACAAACGTATTTTCTTAATTAATTCCCTTCAAAATCATTTAATAGAACTAATACATGCACATCACAAGGTGTTGCCATTCCAACTGCACATGCTACATCTTTTGTTAGTTTTAGTAACCAGCACATATTTTAATTGGTGTTCAATGTCAACAAATGTGACACAACAGACAAATTAGGAGACTGAACCGGAATTGTTCGTCAACACGAGCAGTCAATCAAATGTCTATGAGCCCTTACCTGGAGCGATTTGTGGTGGAACGAGAATGTAAATCTAGTGCGTGGAAGATAATTACCCATTTATTCGCATGAGTGCTAGGAAACTGTGAGCTATTGAAAATGCGGGTACTTATAAAATTAACCATTTTATGGGCGTTGTCATAATTTGTTTTAACCATGCTCGGTTTGGGGAAGCGAGAGAAGAATAAGAATCAGAGAAAAGTTGCAAAATTCATCACAAATTTGTTGACCTGCTCAAGATCGTCTGTGGAAAATCTATGTGTATGCCGGAAGAAGAAACGTGTGTTCTCGTATCATAACCACCACGCGAAGTAATCGTTATAGTAAAATTATGAAAACTATGGTTATAGCTACTAGAAAGTTTAGTGCAAACAAATCGTCGACATCAAGGCCTGTGTCGTTAGAGACTGAACAGTCGGTCAGTTGGGAGATGATGGGAATGGATTCAGACAGTGGCTTTCGCTTAAGGTGATTTACAGCAGCCACGGGAACGTGGATGATTAAACACGGAAAACATCTCCGCGATGTGAGTCCATTGTGTTAGCTTGAGTGTCACCACGGTCGAGGGTTATTCGGAGGCGAGCTGACTGTCATCTTACGTCTACATCTACACTCCGCAAGCCACCTTACAGTGTGCGGCGGAGGATACTTTGTGTTCCAATGTCAATTCATCCCGTTCCGGTTATAATGGTGAAGAACGATTGCTAGTAAGACTCCATATTGACTCGAGTCTCACTAATTTTATCTTCGTGGTCCTTTCAGCGAGATGTTCGTCGGAGCAAGGAATATACTGGTTGACTCTTCTAGGAACATACGCTCTCGGAGCTTTATGAGGAAATTACACCGTGATGCACAACGACTCTCTTGCAACATCTGCCACTGGGGTTCGTAAGCATCTTCGTGACGTTCTCGCGCTTACTAAATGACTGTAACGAAACGCGCTGCTCTTCTTTGGATCTTCTCTATTTTCTCCAGAAATCATGTCTGGTACATATCCCAGTGATGGTTTTGCAAGTTGCGTACTTTGTGGGTGGATCACGTTTCCTAAGGATTCTTCCAATGATTCTCAGTCTTCAGTTTTATGCGACTGTTCGACTTTAAATCGCTCCGTAAACACATTCGTAGATATTTCGTGCATATGAATGCGTCCAACGATTGTTCTGTAATTGCTTATCGCACAGTAACGAGTCTTTTTGTTTGTGTGTTCGCAGTTCGTTACATGTGATGTTGAGGGTCAGTTGCAAGCATAATCATCTGCAAGGGCTTCCTGTATTTCACTACGGTTTTTTACCACCGAGACTGTTCTGTATACAACAGCATCATCCATGGAAAGCCTCATGGCGCTGTCGGCGTTATCTAATAGCTCAATTTCATGTCTCGTAAAAAGCAATAGTCCCATAGCATTTCCTTGCGTAGTTTTACGTCTGAAGACTTTTCCAGGTTGGGGGTGACATGCTATGTTCCGTGTGCGTTAGCTCTTGTTGCTCGGAAACTCCGTGCGGTCGTATTTTGTTCATAAATTAGTAATGCGGGATGTTATGGAGGGCCTCCAAGAAGTCAAAGAACATGATATAAACTTTAACTACAGTAAACGAGTGTACTGCTTTTTTGTGCCGCGCGGAGTAGCCACGAGGTCTCAGGGGCCTTGTCACGGTTCGCGCGGTTCCTTGCGTCGAAGGTTCGAGTCCTCCCTCGAGCGTGTGTGTGTGTGTGTGTGTGTGTGTGTGTGTGTGTGTGTGTGTGCTGCTATCCTTAGCGTAAGTTAGATTAAGTAGCGTGTAAGCCTAGGGACAGCAGTTTGGTTCCATAGGAACTTACCACAAATTTTCTGGGCCTCGTGGACGAACAGAGCGAGCTGGGTTCCACACGATCGTTGATTTCGGAATCCATCTTGATTCCTTTATGAACTTTCATCTACGACTGGAATACGAAAAAGGGAAACTAGGCTGTTGACTTGCGAGGTAGAGGGAGAAGTAGATGTATCTGTATGAGTTGTTTCTGATGCATGATCTCAAGGGGAAAGCGAGTTAGTAACATTCACACAGACACGAGAAAAGCGCTTATTGAAACAGTTCGAATTTAACAAACTATGCTATGGAGGGACCGAACCATGGAATATACTCAAAAGTACTTTGGGTTAGTAGACGATATTGGAGTATTTTTTTTTTTAATATTTGTTAGTAAAACAAAGTTCAGGGTAGCTGAGAGGGGGTGAAGGGGGTGTTAGTAAACAAAGCGAGCACATTGAACGAGACATCGGGTACTCACGGAGCAGGGTGCATTACAGTGAGCAATGTTCAGGTAAGCAGCCAGGACATACATACGGTGGCACTGCAGCACATACACGATGCGTTAGGTGTCTGTGGTGGGGGCTGTGGTGGCGGTGGTGGTAGTGAGGGGTTCCATGCACTGCTGACACCTTACCGGCGTTGGGCGGCTGTCGCAGGCGGCTGCCGCGTCCCGGCCTACAGCCGTCGCCGTGGTTGTGGTTGTGGTTGTGGTCGCGGCGGCCGCGCAGACCGGCGCCATGCAGGCGCCTGCGGGGTCATCTTTCAAGAAGGCCGCGGCCACGCTCGGGAAGGTGGCCAGCCTGCGCTCCTGCCATTGCCGGTGGATGCGGAGGGACGTGTCCTCGAATCTTTCGCGCGCTGTCGGCCTGTCCTGCAAAGGACCCCCTGCCGTCAGCGCCCACACTTCGCTACCCACGGTAGGCGGCAAACCCTCCGTGTCTCAGACACCTCCCGCGGTCTTCCAGAAGTGATTGACGATGAACAAGAGGGAGATGGTTAAAAAAAAAAGGCAATAGACGAGTATAAATTTTAGTACCAACACTAATCCTTGCGGCCACCCTTCTTTCTGTCTGTGTGTGTGTGTGTGTGTTGTTTATGAGCTTGTTCTTAAGTTAAAAGCCGTAGTAATAAAAGAAATACACTTTAAGACACGAAAAAGACGCACCACGAAAGACTTATCCGAATGGGATGGAAATCAGTATGTGTGATGTACATGTACAGACGAAATGGATCGTTTATTCAAAAATAAGAGCTTTACGAATTGAGCAAGTCCACCTCTAGCCCTTATGCAAGCAGTTATTCGGTTTGCCACTGACTCAGAGTTGCTGGATGTCCTCCTGAGAGACACCGTGCCAAATGCCGTCCAGCTGGCGCGTCACATCGTCAAAATTCCGAGATTGTTGGAGGGACCTACCCATAATCAGATCCGGCGATCTTCTTGGTAAAGGTAGGGCAGGAAAGTAAGCAGTAAAATCTCTCGCAGTGTGCGGGCGGGTGTTATCTTGCTGAAATGTAAGCCCAGAATTGTTTGCTATAAAGGACAACAAAACACGACGTAGAATATCGCCGACATACTGTTGTGCCCAATGATCTCTATACAACCTGGATGTAGAAGTCTGGTGTCTGAGTATAGAACTGCAGCGTGTCTGCAGATTCGTGTTCTCTGCATCTTCCGCCATGTTGTAGTTTGGCAAACAAATTTGCATCGGGCTGTACGTGATGAAGAATTGGAGACTTATTTCTTGTCTTGAACTTTGCGTCAACATGTGATGAAATAGGCTCATGTGGGGCGGAATCGAAAAGTATTTTCTCTTTTCGTGTTCTAGTGACACATCTAAGCAGCAATGTTGCAGTTTGGCAAGAAACGAAATATAAGCATCTGTGGCTGGTACGATCAGATAGCTGAAGTTCAATATCCAGGTAGTATAGAGGTATAGAGATCACTGGTTGTGCCGTAAGGGTGCCGTGGATGTCAATCAAAGAGGTTCTGCTACGAAAAAAAAAAAAAAAAAAAAAAAAAAAAAACTGGCGCCAGAGATCATCACTACTGGTTGTCGGACCGTACAGCGGGCGACAGTCAAGCTATCTCACTGCTATCCAGGACATCTTCGCTGGTTTTCGAGGCTCAGTTCGAATCATGACTCACCACTAAAGAAAAATTCAACTTCACGCCCTACATGTGCCTGGAGGCGCCACAGACAGTGGTGGAATACCAACCTAACTGTCCTCTGCCAGTGACGAAGTCACCATTTCGTTCAGAGCTTTAGCATCACTACATTATTGGAGTACAGATTATTGAAACTTTTTATAGGGCTATGTTTTCACAATCTTGATTGATTAGAGATGAACTTGCCAGCTGGTTGAGGATCGGTCTATTTTTAATTAGATATTATAAATTTGAAGTCTGTAGGAGAGGAGGTGGTTAAAAGTAATAAGATTTCCTTTCCTCTGAACATATGGATGACGATGATGATATGATTATGGTGGGAGTGGTGGGTACTTCCACTGGGTTCCTCTACTACGCAGTGTATTAAAATCTGTTGACGAACTGCCTTACGAGGAAAAGCGTCTGTTAGGTCGCAGCACTTTCTTTTATAAACGTCGTACCATGCGTTTGGCGATTTTACGGATAGGGAGTACTGTGCTAGCGTCATTACTTGACACATAGCAGGGAAATCAGCCGTGGAAACAGTCACTTCTTCTAAAAAATCAAGAAACCATCCGATGGCATCATGATCAAGGCTGAAGAAGGCCAAACGTGCAAAAAACAATTTGAAAACGGAAGTCTGATTCTCTTGACATGAATTCGTTTTGCGGACTACTGAAGTTAACACGTGTTCTAGCTTTCAAATTTTGAAATGATTGTGTGGGGTCTTGCAGACGATCTATACTGTTGTCAATGCAAGTGCTGCCTGCGCCACCACACTCATGGAGCCTGGCAATTTATGGAACAGAAAACGATGGTTTTGCACCTGTTTTCTCGACAAATTTACCACCTTGCCTCCCCCCAGCCTCCTGGCCTTGAGTTTTTCCTGTTTTTCTAGAGTAAAAACGAATCTTCTAGAGCCTTTTCTCAAGGTCTAAATGGTTCTGATTTCAAACGTAAATTGCATGATAAAATTTTTTGGTACCTTACTATATGTAAGTCAGAAATAGTAATGTCGAAAATGGGAATGAGCCGAAAAGGTTCAGATAATAGTTAAATGAGGGCTGTATCGTGGTTAACGGGAAGAAATACGCAACCGAAGAGAATGAAAGGCGTTCTACGGCAGATGACACCTTAGGAGCAATGTGTGTTTTCAAGATATTATCAGTACAAAATATGACCAAGGCATGAGATAAATGTTGCAAGTTTTCCAGCGTTTTTCCTCTAGTTCCTGTAGAGACCGTTCTCTCAATGCTACTAACCCGCTATGCTGCGATGGAAGACTAGTCAAACGTGGTTACATTGTGATTTTTCCTCTTGGGTTGCCTAATTCCATAGGGTAGAAAATATAACTAGTAAAATCGACATCATTAGAGACAGAGCAGAGAAAGTCAAGGAAAAACGCTGAGAAGAAGCTACGCAGACCTTTTTGAGGAACCATCCTGACAATCGTTTGAACTGATTTAGGAGAACTAGATAAAAACCTACTAAAGGAGTCTAGCCTACTTGCATTATATCTTACCAATTGCATCATTTTACACGGTACATAATACAATTAGTATCACATGAAACATGTATCGTTAAGTGCAATTTGTGCCAATAGTTGGTCATCAAATTTAGCACATTTACTATCTTTTTATGCAAAGTTTCACTGAAAATCTATAAGAATCGTACGATTACTCTCCTATATTCAAGAAGTGTCCGATGTTCTTAAAACTAGTACACAGCACCACATAAAAGTATTATCTTTAATACTTCGATACATAAATAAGTTCAAGTCTTAAATGTACTCCAAAATATTGGCTCCCGTGGGAAATATTGTTTCGATATTTTAAACTATTTCCAGTTTGAGAGGTGCTCACATTCGTGTATCATAAAAAATTAATTACTGTGCTTTTTTTCTTCAGAAGAGTTAAATTATATTTCCGTACTTTAGACTTCCATACTGAGTAAAGATAGCAAAGAAAGTTTAAAACCGCCAGGTACTGACAGGTCTTCCATGGCGAAAGCTGGCGGCGTCAGGTTGCAAAACATTCTATTTTATGACGTGACACAGTGCGCCGCCGTATATCTCCACTCCGCCTTTTTTTCTGTTATCTGCTGGCACAGCATGAAAAAAAAAAAAGAGAGCACCATGTCCATTGCGCTGTTACCCAGCGGGCTGTTTTGAAACACTCGCCATATCGAGCCCTTGACATTTCTGATAACGTAACTAGGTCAGGCAGACGAAGAAATTTTAACAGCCACTTTGCATGCACAACGTAGGACAGTTTAAAAGCTCTGAACGAGTAAATGGTTCCGAGGGGATTTACACTAACAGGGGACTTTTTGTAACTATAAGGGCTGGTCAAAAAGTTTCCGTTTGAGTTTTAGAGTGAGTAGTTTGAGTTTTACAGTGATAAGCGAAAACAACACGACCACTGCCCGACGCGACGTTGATGACGTCCCGGGCACGTGACGCGTTAACAAAAGTATGTAAGCGGAGCAGACACGCACGGGGGAACCACAATAGCGAAGATATGAGCTGCAAATGGGGAAATACATTGAGAGAAGTGACTAAAGGACAAATTATTATTCAAACGGTTGAAATGGATCTGAGCACTATGGTACTTAACATCTGAGGGTATCAGTTCCCTAGACTTAGAACTACGTAAACCTAACGAACATAAGGACATCACACACATCCATGCCCGAGGCAGGATTCGAACCTGCGACCGTGGCAACCTCTTGGTTCCGGACTGAAGCGGCCGGACAAATTATTATTACTCAGAGCCTGTTAACGAGTATCTCGAGAACGGCGAAGGTGTTCGAACGTTCACATGCTACTGCGTGAGCATCTACGGGAAGAGGCGGAAAGGCAGTGAAACTATAGCTATGCGTTAAATGTTTGGACGTCAACGATTGTTCACAGAACAAGAACAAGAATCTTACGATTACTCTCCTCTACTCAAGAAGTGTCCGATGTTCATAAAGTAAATACACAGCACTACATAAAAACGTTTGCTTTAAAATCTCGATGGACAAATAAGTTAATTCTTATATGTACTCCAAAATATTGGCTCCCGCAGGAAACATTACTTGTTTTAATATTTCAGAATATTCCTAGGGTGAGGGCTGTTCACAATCGTGAATTATGACAAATTAATTACTTTCTTTTTAGAATTATTGAACTATGTTTCCGTACTATAGACACAAGTGTTTCGAAGCACACCTGACGGGATACCAATTCGATTCTACACAGAGTACGCGAAAGAACTTGCCTCCCTTCTAATAGCCGTGTACCGCAAGTCTTTAGAGGAGTGGAAGGTTCCAAATGATTGGAAAAGAGCACAGGTAGTCCCAGTCTTCAAGAAGGGTCGTCGAGCAGATGTGCAAAACTATAGACCTATATATCTGACATCGAACTGTTGTAGAATTTTAGAACATGTTTTTTGCTCGAGTATCATGTCGTTTTTGGAAACCCAGAATCTACTCTGTAGGAATCAACATGGATTCCGGAAACAGCGATCGTGTGAGACCCAACTCGCTTTATTTGTTCATGAGACCCATAAAATATTAGATACAGGCTCCCAGGTAGATGCTATTTTCCTCGACTTCCGGAAGGCGTTCGATACAGTTCCGCACTGTCGCCTGATAAACAAAGTAAGAGCCTACGGAATATCAGACCAGCTGTATGGCTGGATTGAAGAGTTTTTAGCAAACAGAACACAGCATGTTGTTATCAATGGAGAGACGTCTACAGACGTTAAAGTAACCTCTGGCGTGGTACAGGGGAGTGTTATGGGACCATTGCTTTTCACAATATATATAAATGACCTGGTAGATAGTGTCGGAAGTTCCATGCGGCTTTTCGCGGATGATGCTGTAGTATACAGAGAAGTTGCAGCATTAGAAAATTGTAGCGAAATCAGGAAGATCTGGAGCGGATAGGCACTTGGTGCAGGGACTGGCAACTGACCCTTAACATAGACAAATGTAATGTATTGCGAATACATAGAAAGAAGGATCCTTTATTGTATAATTACATGATAGCGGAACAAACACTGGTAGCAGTTACTTCTGTAAAATATCTAGGTGTTTGCGTGCGGAACGATTTGAAGTGGAATGATCATATAAAATTAATTGTTGGTAAGGCGGGTACCAGGTTGAGATTCATTGGTAGAGTCCTTAGAAAATGTAGTCCATCAACAAAGGAGGTGGCTTACAAAACACTCGTTCGACCTATACTTGAGTATTGCTCATCAGTGTGGGATCCGTGCCAGATCGGGTTGACGGAAGAGATAGAGAGGATCCAAAGAAGAGCGGCGCGTTTCGTCACAGGGTTATTTGGTAAGCGTGATAGCGTTACGGAGATGTTTAGCAAACTCAAGTGGCAGACTCTGAAAGAGAGGCGCTCTGCATCGCGGTGTAGCTTGCTCGCCAGGTTTCGAGAGGGTACGTTTCTGGATGAGGTATCGAATATATTGCTTCCCCCTACTTATACCTCCCGAGGAGATCACGAATGTAAAATTAGACAGATTCGAGCGCGCACGGAGGCTTTCAGACAGTCGTTCTTGCCGCGAACCATACGCGACTGGATCAGAAAAGGGAGGTAATGACAGTGGCACGTAAAGTGGGTGTTGCGGAGTATAAATGTAGATGTAGATCGTCGATTGTTGAACATGGAGCTCCGCAGCGGAATACCCCCACGTGTTCGATGTTGACCCAGCGGCATCTTCAATTATGCCTGCAGTGAGCACCGTCGATCAATGGAAACGTGTCGGCTCTTTGGGGCGAATCACATTTCTCTTGCACTGGGGTGATAGTTGTCTCTGCAAACGCCGTCATCGAATTGAACGACGGCTCGAAATGTGCAGCGCGCCTCTCACTCAGGCTAGTATGAGCAATGTTATGCTATGGAAGACATTCTCTTGCTCTTGCATGGGACCAGTGGTACTAATGCAATGCACGCTGACAGCTGCAAACCACGTGCATTTCTACACGATTGATGTCTTTCCCGACGGCGATGACATCTTTCAGCCGTATAATTATCAGCGTCTCCGAGGCAGAACTGTGCTATAGTGATTTTAGGAGTGCTACAGTGAACTGATATTGATGTCTCAGCGACCAAATTCGACTGACGTAAGGCCTATAGAACCCATCTGGGTCGCTATAGCGCGCCATCACTGCGTACGCACGTCAGTGGCCCGTGATTTACGTTAATTACACGACCTGTGCGAAGACATCTAATGCCAGATGCACAAACCTACAAAAAACTGTCGGATCCCTGGTACGCAAAATCAGTTTCCTACACAGCCCGCACTTTAGAACTAGGATCAGAATTTTCTCAAGCGAGGTGGTCACACAATGGGTTCACATTCGCAAGGAACGAATTCAAATCACCGACTGGCCGTTCGGTTTCAGGTTTTCCTTAGTTAAAGTGAACGCTGGGATGGTTCCTTTGAAGACAACACGGCGGATTTGCATCAGTATATGGCTTATCCGAACTGTGTTCCGCATCTAATGACATCACTGGATTAAAACTGTGTGGCGGCTCACGGTCGCGGGCAAGTTCTCTACCAACTGAGTTCCCTAAGCACGACTTACTTCCCCTCCTCACAGTTTCACTTCCGCAAGTAGCTCATCTCGTACCTTCCAAATTCAGTTTTAATCTGCCAGGAAGTTTCATTTCAGTGCGCACACTGCCGCAGAGTGTAAAATTCATTCTGGTTCAAAACGGCTCTGAGCACTATGCGACTTAACTTCTGAGGTCATCAGTCGCCTAGAACTTAGAACTACTTAAACCTAACTAACCTAAGGACATCACACACATCCATGCCCGAGGCAGGATTCGAACCTGCGACCGTAGCGGTCGCTCGGTTCCAGACTGTAGCGCCCAGAACCGCACGGCCACTCCGGCCGGAATTCATTCTGGACTTCAATGTTTTTTGAACCACTCGAAACAGTGTGTTTTCCCAAGAGTATGTCCGCCGAAAGCTTCGACAAGCATTCGATGCGATTCTGCTGCAGTTTTCTTCAAACGATAACAGAAAACCAATGCTGTCCGCAAATCGTAGTTCACAGGCACAAAACTCGACATGTTTACAGGTTTGAAACGGATACCGATGTATGGAACTTGCGTTAGTGTGTGTTGACATACGTCGTCAGCCGTTACAGAAAGTAGGTGGCGCTGCGGGCGCGCTCTCACGGGCCTTACACTATCTAGAGGGAAATTCCTGTTTCGTACTTCCACACCTTGTACAACAGCAAGGAGAGGTGGGCTACGAGCGGTGCAACAACTGTCATCGTAGGAAAGCAGCAGAAACGATTAGTTAACAAGTTACTCACAATAAACAAAAGATTTACTTAACTTATATTTCAAATGCTTTTTATTCCAGTCTGATCACAATATGAATTCTTTAGACGATGAACGGTTTCAGTCCGTAATGATCATCCTCAGATCTAAAATATACAGCGAGTTACAAAAAGGTACGGCCAAACTTTCAAGAAACATTCCTCACACACAAATAACGAAAAGATGTTATGTGGACATGTGGCTGGAAACGCTTAATTTCCATGTTAGAGCTCATTTTAGTTTCGTCAGTATGTACTGTACTTCCTCGATTCACCGCCAGTTTGCCCAATTGAAGGAAGGTAATGTTGACTTCGGTGCTTGTGTTGACATGCGTCTCATTACTCTACAGTTCTACGCAACCCCGGTACCAAATGTAGAGACTCTTCGTGCTCGCATTGTGGACGGCTGTGATACAATACGCCATTCTCCAGGGCTGCATCAGCGCATCAAGGATTCCGTGCGACGGAGGGAGGATGCATGTATCCTCGCTAACGGAGGACATTTTGAACATTTCCTGTAACAAAGTGTTTGAAGTCACGCTGGTACGTTGTGTTGCTGTGTGTTTCCATTCCATGATTAATGTGATTCGAAGAGAAGTAATAAAATGAGCTCTAACATGGAAAGTAAGCGTTTGCGGACACATGTCCACATAACATTTTCTTTCTTTGTGTGTGAGGAATGTTTCCTGAAAGTTTGACCGCACCTTTTTGTAACACCCTGTAAAAATATATACATCTAGTGAGCAATGTGTCTTTCAACATAAAATAGCAATATGTATCACAATATACTGTCATACAACCAGGGAATGTACAGAAAAAATATGGTATAATATACCTTTTTTACACCATGTCCTAAAGTGATAAGGCCATAATGGCATCGTCAAAACATATAATCAGCACAGCAACGTCACATGGATGTAAAATAAGGTGTAGAATAGGCCGCATCGTCCACACAGTGAGTATTGCAAATGGCTACTGAAGTAACAGTAGCTACCAGAAATCTGTATGCCTACATCCTCCCTAGATATCGCTACTGTGGGCTTACTTAGATGTAGTCATCATTTACGCAAAAAACATAATCTGATAAAAACACATTAGGTAATATGCATGTAGCAGAGTTATTAAAATTGATGACTATCATTGAAACCAGTTGTGTTACAAATGGTTCAAATGGCTCTGAACACTATGGGACTTAACAGCTGTGGTCATCAGTCCCCTAGAACTTAGAGCTTCTTAAAACTAACTAACCTAAGGACATCACACACATCCATGCCCGAGGCAGGATTCGAACCTGCGACTGTAGCGCCTAGAACCACTCGGCCACTCTGGCCAGTTAACTATAGGGAAATTCCGGTTTCATACTTCTACACTTTGTACAACAGTAAGGAGAGGTGGGCTACGAACGGTGCAGCAACTGTCATTGTAGGAAAGGAGCAGAAATAATTAGTTAACAAGTTGAAACTTCCTGGCAGATTAAAACTGTGTGCCCGACCGAGACTCGAACTCGGGACCTTTGCCTTTCGCGGGCAAGTGATACTGGCAGAAGTAAAGCTGTGAGTACCGGGCGTGAGTCGTGCTTCGGTAGCTCAGATGGTAGAGCACTTGCCCGCGAAAGGCAAAGGTCCCGAGTTCGAGTCTCGGTCGGGCACACAGTTTTAATCTGCCAGGAAGTTTCATATCAGCGCACACTCCGCTGCAGAGTGAAAATCTCATTCCAGTTAACACGTTACTCACAATAAACAAAAGATTTACTTAGCATATTTTTCCAAGCAATCGAAGACTTTCTTATAATCTGTGAAACCTCCTCTTAGAAAAATTTATGAATGACTGTGCTGGTAAACCCCTTAGGTTATTTGATTTTCAAACAGATGACCAAAACTGAACTTACTCAGACATTTCTCTCTTTACTGATTCTGAACATCACTAAACTGACACACAATATTTTTAGCGCAACGCAATCTGACTTTCAATATCCCTACAAAAGAATGGCCCTGACTAACAATAACCTACACCTTTCGTGAATCACTTGCCCCACAAAAATCTTCGTTACTCGAACTACTGCAATACAGGGAGCGCCAATACTGCCAGCGAAATAAAAGGATTCTAAGTACTGAAGGCACTAACTACCGATAGGCATATAGTTAGCAAATGAAAGATTTTGATAGAGAACAAACAATGTATTTACCTTAATAGTGTTCAAAAGTCATTATATATATATATATATATATATATATATATATATATATATATATATATATATATATATATATTAGTTCATAACATCCAATCTTACAAATTTCGTTTTTCTGACGGACACACGTCCAGATCGTCCTCTCTCAAAACTCTGCTATCTCTCTTCCCACATCCACCAGTGCTGGCGGCTCACCTCCAACTGCGCAACGCTACGCGCTGTTCACATCCAACTGCCCAACACTACAATAGCGAATATTCCAACAATGCCAACCAGCCACAGACTGTACACAGCAGAGACAGTGATTTTCAGACAGAGCGCTACGTGACGTTACCAACATAAAAACCTAAACAGCCTACTTACATCGGGAAAAACGGAATTGTTCATGCGATTGATGAATCTGATGCGACATAGCGGCTATATTTGGCAGTTGTACAGTCGTATTGGAAGACGGCGTAGCGACCGTAGGAAATTCGGTGTTCAATACAAAACGACGCGACAGTGTATTCCCGACGGAGGTGAAAGATGGCGGTACCGAATGGTGTGCGGATACATTAAGATCGAATTTGTTGGCGGTCGCGCGCCTTTCAGAGCCCTTCCGAGAATCACGAAGAGGGTACAAATTGGAGATTTATCGCAAGTCTTCCCCGGCGCGCGCCGCAAGCGCGGACGGATGATCTACGCCGGAGATACGTCAGAGCCCCTCGCCGGAACGTAACTGTGGCGTCGCAGCCGCTGAATGGGCGCGCCGGGGCCGCATTGTGGCGGAAGCACGACGCCGACGCTGAAGACGGGGCGGCCGGGGTATCGGCGGTTCGTGAGCGAGCCGGCACCGTACGTCATAGACTCGCAATTTATCACCGTTCTCCAGGGCGGACTGCGCGCGGCGTCACGCAGATGGCACACGTGGCGACGCATTACACTCACAATATGCCATCAGCATTGCTAATGGCCGCCGCGGCTGTTGCGCAAACATCGGCCGCTCGTACGTCTCCGGACGTTGAGCTCCGACCCCCTATCAGAACTCACGTCTGACCAGCATCGCGATCAGTCCTCCGCTACAATAGTACGAGCTGTGCCTCGTGGAACGTCGAGTGCTGTCGCCTCATTTAATCACAAAACCGCTCTCGACTGCAAATCGACTCCAAGTCGGTACCCAAAAAGGAGTAAGCGAGGAAGATTGGACTTTAACATCCCGTCGACAACACGCTCCTTACAGAAGGAGCACAATCACAGATTACGAAAGGATGGGGGATGAAAGCAGTCGTGCTCACGTATCGATATCACTCCCCATCGTATCACAATTGGCAACAGAATTCCGTCCAATGCTGATAGCAGTCTTGTGGGATCTGGCGGAGCCAATGAAGCACGCCCGCTGAGCCACTCCTCCGGTAGCTCTGTATCACGAGTGCTTTTGCTGATCACCCCACTTGCTTTAGAAGTCGCTCCTCTCAAAATGGTTCAAATGGCTCTGAGCACTGTGGGACTCAACTGCTGAGGTCATCAGTCCCCTAGAACTTAGAACTAGTTAAACCTAACTAACCTAAGGACATCACAAACATCCATGCCCGAGGCAGGATTCGAACCTGCGACCGTAGCGGTCGCACGGTTCCAGACTGCAGCGCCTTTAACCGCACGGCCACTTCGGCCGGCCCGCTCCTCTCAGACATCATAGTTCGTGCGTAGTACAGCGAGACTCTTCCTTATTGGCACTGATTACTTGCACTCTGTTTCTTGCTGCATTATTTCTATTAACTCTTCGTTTACTTGGAAAAATATAAGTTAATAAATATAATTTAATGTGTAACAATTGGTTTCTATGATAGTCATCAATTTTAATAAGTCTGCTACATGCATTTTACCTAATGTGTTTTTTATCAGATTATGTTTTTTTGCGTAAATGATGACTACATCTAAGTACCCCACAGTAGCGACATCGTAACAAAAAGCTGCACTGCAACTGACAGGTAGCCGCATAAACATTAATATGTGATGCTAAGAAAATAAGTGACCACTATGACGATGGCGAAACTTCACTGCAGCATGTTTGGTGTTAAAGAAGAGGAATTTGTATTTTCTCAAGGCAGAATCATATTTCCATTATATAAGTACATGAATGAATAAACAACAGTGCCCGAATATCAAGAATTATCTCGAAAAAAAGATTTATTTACAAAGAGTCAACACAGGTTTGAAAAATATCGTTCTCGTGAAATACACTTGACACATCAAATTCGTTCCATTTTTTTTTAGATTTCAAGAAGGCTTTTGCCACCGTTCCTCACAAGCGAATTCTAATCAAATTACACGCCTATGGAATATCGTCTAAGTTGTTTAGCTGGATTAATTTTTTCCTGTCAACTGAAGGAAAGTCATAGAGTGAAACAGAAATAATATCTGGCGTTCCCGAGGGAAGTGTTATAGTTTTTCTGCTGTTCCTGATCTACGTAAATGATTTAGGAGACAATTTGAGCAGACCTCTTGAACTTTTTGCAGAAAATGCTATCATTTACCGTCTTGTAAAGTCATCAGACGACGAAAAACCTTTGCTAAATGATTGAGACAAGATATCTGTTTGGTGAAAAAAGAGGCAATTGACTCTCAATAATGAAAGGTGTGAAGTCCTCCACATGATTACTAAAAGGAAACTCCTAAATTTCCGTTACATAATAAATCACACAAATATAAAGACTGAAAACTCTGCAAGATACTTAGGGATTACAGTTGCGAATAACGTATATCGAAACGATGCCATAGATAATGTTGTGAGGAAAGCAAACCAAAAACAGTTTTTTATTGGCTGAACACCTAGAAAATGTAACAGGTCTACTAAAGAGACAGCTTACACCTCCCTTGTCCGCCTCTTCTGGAGTACTGATGTGTGGTGTGGGATCCGCATTAGTTAGGATTGGCGGAGGCAACGAAAAAGCTGACAGACGCTTAGCTCGTTTTGTACTATCGCGAAATAGAAAAGAGAGTTCCACTGATTTGATACACGGATTACGGCGACAGTCATTAAAACAAAGGCTTTTTCCCTGCGGCAGGACCTTCTCATGGAATTTCCGCCGCAAGCTTCCTCGTCAGAGTGTGAAAATATTCTTTTGGTGCCCACCTACATAGGGGGAAATGATTATCGTAATAAAATAAGAGAAATGAGAGCTCCCACGGGAAAATTTAAGTGTTCGCTTTTCACGTGCGCTGTTACAGAGTGAAACGGTAGAGAAGGTGGTTCGATGAACCCTCTGCCAGGCACTTAACTGTGAATTGCAGAGTACTAATGTGTATGGTGTCCGTTTATGAGGTGGTGACCGATTTGTTGGAGAAAAATTGGAAATTTGTGGTAAGGTCTTACGGGATCAAACTGCTGAGGTCATCGGTCCCTAAGGTTACGCACTACTCATTTTAACTTAAACTAACTTACCCTAAGGACAACACACACACACCCATGTCCGAGGGAGGACGCGAACCTCCGACGGGGGGAGCCGTGCGGAACGTGACAAGGCGCCCAAGACCACGCGGCTACCCCGCGCGGCTGATGGAGAAACTACTTCCGGCTGTCCAGGAGTTTATATGGATGCATCATGCTATCCTGTGCTCCTTTAGTGTGCAAATTACAGTGACCTGTTTGACACCTTCCTTAGAAGGGTTAGAAAGACAGACAGCGAAAGAGAGAGAGAGAGAGAGAGAGAGAGAGAGAGAGAGAGAGAGAGAGAGAGAGGGGGGGGGATTATTTGACAGCCTGAAACAATGCCGACTCTCCCTCTTAACCGATATTTTTCTGAACGAGAACAAGCTATGAGTCCACGAAATAGCATCTAAAACAGAGAGGGACCTGCTTGTTATTAGTAGCATGAATATGCACGGATAACAAATGACGAAAAATATTGCGATATAATTACAAATTAACAGTTTTCAGATTTTTTGCTTTACTTGTACCGTGTAACCTCGCCACCTTCCAAATTTCACAATTCTAAGTCAACGGAAAGTACCTTAGAGGTTCTGATGAGTCAGTTTGCGAGTATCAAAATATGTGACATAAATGGCAGTATCTTTTGACTGAATTGACGTAGTAGCTTAAATTTTTAACGCTGCCAAGGGATCATACACCGTAGTATATCACATTAATTTCATTTTGATACTTCTAACCGTTCCTGGGTAAAAGGGTTCTTAACAGTCGGACAGACAGGCTTAGCAAAGTTTCTGATGCTGTTTTCTGGTTTACCTTTGTATTACAGATGTTAAGAAGCTGTTTCTTTTTGTTCTGCATTATTCTTTTAATTGTTTTACACACGAACACACACACACACACACACACACACACACACACACACACACACACACACACACAACCACTCATTCATTCATTCATTTTATTTTAACAAGAAAATCAAAAAGTTTCTATCCTCAAGTCACGTGTAACTGTGTCCTCTTCGGCAGATCGTGGAAAACACTGTTAGTTTGTGGAGGGGGAATTCTCTTCGGCTACTTGTTCAGTACGGGAAGCTTTGAAATGAAATACCAGTCAAATACCAGTCACAAGTTGCACTCTTTTCTAGCTATACATTAAGGCAACACTCTTGGAGAACTTATTAGTATTACGTTGCGGACCAAAGTTTTCATTTACCTCTCAGTTATTTTCACTTTGTTCTCCACAGAACGCATAACAAACATCCAGATGGTAGTCACACTCACTGCATGCTTTTTTGCGAGAATATGTGGAGTTAGTGTGTTCACTGGTGTTATTATGCGACGTCGCAGTTCATCCAGAGGTGTTGAAACTGAAGGCATGCAGACGAAGTTTTTCACAGACATACAGACCATGAAGGCAACCCGTGATCCGTACTCTAGACCAAAATCACGCTTTACAGGTCTAACTGAATGGAGAACACAAAACGGCTTTTGTTGCTGCGTTACCACTGAATCGACCCGACACACAGTAAGGAAAGAACAAACGAACGAGCGAGCAAGCGAGCTAGTCGCATTACGGTGGCGCGTACCGCCAACCACGCAAACCGGCGACTAACAAATGGCGCCAAGGTAAGCTATTATTATCGATGTCGGAGTTATAATCCACCGTAAATTTCAATATTATTCCACCACCTGATCAAAAATATCCGGACTCCCTTGTGTAATCCGTAATCCAGCACTAGATATCGCGGGATGCGGATCCGCCAGTATAGAAGATGGCGGGCAGTATTTTGCTGTCAGCAAAGAAGCAGTGAACAGCAGAATTCGTCGGTCGGGCGTGATCAGTGGTTTCGATCGTGGACTTGGTCACTGGATGTTACCTAAGTAGTAAGTCCATCAGGAACATTTCAACCCTTCTGCAGCTGCCCTAGGTGAGTGTTGGTGATGTGACTGTGAAGTGGAAACGCGAAGGAACAACCACAGATAAACCAAGAACAAGTAGACCTCATGCATTGGTGGGCAGGGACCGTCGAGCATTGTGGAGCGTGGTTGTAAGAAAACGCACGAAATCAATGGAAGGAGTAACTCGTAGGTTCCAAAGTGCTATCAGCAATCCACCTAACACACTGACTGTGCTTAGAATGGAGTAAAATGGTCGAGCAGCTCATCATAATCCACACATTTCTGTAGTCAGTGCTAAGCGGAGCTTGAAGTGGTGTGGAAGATTGAGGGAACTAAACAGTGAATGACAAGAAACGAGTGATACGGGCTGATGAAGTACGTTATATCCTGTAGGAATCCGGCGGAAACGTCGGTATTTGGTGAATGGCTAGAGAACGTTACCTGGCATCATGTCTAATACGAACCAGTATGGAGCAGGCGGTGTTATGGGATGAGGGTGTTTTCCACTGTTAGGGTTTGGTCCTCTTATTAAACTTAAGAGAACGCCAAATAAGGAAAGATAGGAATACCATTATACATATTGTGTGTTGGACTAGAGGAATAGTTCGGGACGATGATTGTATCGGCGTGACGAAGCTTCCTAGCATAAAGCACCATCTATGAGGCAAATGTCAGGGGACAAGAACATTCTTAGCATGGACTGGCCTGCCTAGACATCCGAACTGACCCTAGTGGAACACCTCAGGCATGAGTTAGAGCGTTGTCTTCACTCCAGATCCCAACTTCCAACCTCACTACCTTCTGTGTTTCCGGCTCTTGGGCAGGACTCGGCTGTAATTCCTCCACGGACATTCCGGCACCTCATTGATAATGTCGCGAGCAAAGTTCAGGCAGTCGTAAAGGAGAAGGATGTACAAACCTCATATTAATGTCCACTATAGGCGTCCGGTTACTTCTGATCAGATAGTGTGCTGCCTTTTGGTAAATCTTTCGGAATAGTGGTACTTGAAAATTTTTCGACCATTCATCATCCGCAAATTACTCATCTCATTGGATACTGAAACCTGTTGAACTCCTTGTTTCAGTTACCCAAACTAATTGATGCTAGCATCTCGCCCTGTGTAGCACGTAATTTGACGAGGTGATTTTGTATGTACCACAACAGAGGATTTTCTGTGAACGCGTGAAAGGAGGCAGCGGTGCAGGCAGGATCTGCAGGAAGCGCAGCCCATTGTCTCGGGAGAAACGTGCCCTGCCGCGCGTTGAAACGCACTGCGTGTAGCAACAGGTGCGGCGCAGTAGGCCGCGCGGATTCCGCCCACGAGCTGTGCGACGCAGCGCAGTCACGTGACGACAAGTGCGCCGCGGAATCCTGCCGTCGGCTGATTTGCAATTGAAAGGGGCGGCGCGGCGGCGAGCGCCACTCGCATGCGGAGGCCCCGAGCCGCAGAGGAGGCGGCGGCACCGACAACAGGGCTGGCGCAACTTGCCGACTGTTCAGGACAGGTGGAGATGTATGAACAGCAAAGGCTTTTATTGCGACCAGTACAGTGATTTGTGCACGCCAGCGGCTCAGCGATCGCCGATGGTGGCGATAAGCAGGGAGGACTCGTACATCTCCGACTCGGAGCTCTGACAACTTCCACACACGCCCCTATCCGTCGCAATGCAATCCTGAGGTACGTGTGGTACACCGGTTGGTGAGGTCAACACCAGGAAAATCAAAATGTTTATCTCCGCTAGCAAAAGGTCTTCGCACATTAACTACTTTCTTTAGAGCGGAATCACTCAGACCGTCTCAGATACGGGGAGAAAGTTTTTGAACTTCATGTCTCAGAGTGTGCCGTATCAACCGATCCTTCCTTGTGGTAAAGTTGTGCCACAAATTTCTTGTCTCCTCAATTCTGTTCAGTATCTCCCCATTAGTTACTTGGTTTACACATCTATTCTTTAGCATTCTTGGGTAGTACTACATTTCAAAAGCCTCTATTCTTTTCTCGTCTAAAAATTTTATCGTCCAAGTTTCACTTCCATACATGGCTACACTCCATACAAATACTTTCGGAAAAGACTTCCTAACACTTAAATCTATATTCGATGTCAACAAATTTGTCTTCTTCGGAAACACTTTTCTTGCCATTGGCAGTCCACATTTTATATCCACTCTACTTTAGTCATCATCAGTTATAGCAAAACTCACCTACTACATAACTGTCTCGTTTCGTAATGTAATTCCCTCAGCATCATGTACTCTTTTCAAGACACTGTCCTTTTGGTTCAACTGCTCTTCAAAGGCCGTTGCTGCCTCTGACAGAATTACAGTGTCATAGGCAAACTTCAAAGTTTTTTTTTCTTCTCCCTACTCCAAGTTTCTCTTTGGTCTCTTTCACTGCCTGTTCAATATACAGATTGAATAACATCGGAGATAGGCTACAACCCTGTATCACTTTCTTCTCAACCACTACTTCCCTTTCATATCCGTCCACCCTTATTGCTGCTGTCTGGTTTCTGTACAAATTGCAAATAGCCTTTCGCTCCCTGTAGTTTATGCCTACCACCTTCAAAATTTGAAAGAGAGTATTCCAGTCAACAATGTCAAACGCTTTCTCTAAGTCTACAAATGATATATATGTAGGTTTGCCTTTCCTTAAGCTACCTTTTAAGGTAAATCGTAGGATCGGCATTGCCTCGGAATGTAAGGGCAAAAGTCTATCATTGTACGATACATAGTTCAAGAGATATGACGTTCATAAACAGTGTGATGTATGGAAAACTGCCGCATCGTACATGACGTTTGAATTAGTAACTCCATTCTCGACACATGTTGTAGATAGTATCCACACATGTCGCTGAATGTACCTACAAAGTTATATCACTGTGCGAAACATAAGTCAGGAGAAACGACGTCAAAAACATTAAACACAAAGCCGCACGCTGTGTGGTACGTGTATGGGCGCACAGCTATAAGTAAATACCTGGGCAATGCTGGGTTTCTCCGCTAGTAAGTAAATAAAGTAATCAACTGCAACTGTGGAAGGGTTATTTACTGAAATATTAATAATTACGAAATCATAATAAAGAGGGTCACAAATTGATAATATCATGAGTATCTTCCGTAATTTTGCTGCGTGTTTTGCTTTCGTTAAGAAAAAGTGACATTTGTTTTTCACTGTGCCGGCTCTGAACTGCTTCACAAGGTGTAATTCCACTTATGACGTCAATGAACTCATGAAGCTTCAGGTATTCGCCAGCCATCATGTCCCGCATGAGAACGGATATAAGGAAGATTATGAATGATGACATAAGAGACGCAGGGCAAGTTCGTACAGCACAAGGAGGGGAATGAGACGGACGTATTATTTGCATGGAACCATCGCAGCATTCTCCGGAATAGATTTAGGAAACGCACGGAGAATCTAAATCTGGGTTGTCGCAATGGACTCTTACCCCGGTCCTTCAGGATGCGATTCAGCGTATTACCCAATGTGCCACCTCTTTCCGTTAGGCTTTGTAATGGCCAACAACAGTGGACTGTGCAGTATTGGAAACATGTTGTCCCAACAGTCTGTACGAGAATAGCATAAGACGTCGTGTTCCTCGTAAGTCTCGTGAAACCTTGCAGGACGACCGTTGCTTAAGGCACCAGCCAGATGGAGGTCGTTTTGCGATAACGTGGGTACGTTTTAATCACGTGAATATGTGATCTATCATTAAGGTGACGAGTATTTTCTATCAGAAATAATTTCAGTTGTCTTAAAGAGGATTGTAACATTTCCAACCATCTTTTTTTAAAAATGTAATCGAAATAAAAGCGTGACAGCTCAGTATCAGCAGCTTTCAGGAACAATCACACTCGTGGATTGGCTGGCAACGTCTACATCTACATCTACATGATTACTCTGCAATTCACATTTAAGTGTTTGGCAGAGGGTTCATCGAACCACAATCATACTGTCTCTCTACCATTCCACTCCCGAACAGCGCGCGGAATAACCAACACCTAAACATTTTTGTTCGAGCTCTGATTTCTCTTATTTTATTTTGATGATCATTCCTACCTATGTAGGTTGGGCTCAACAAAATATTTTCGCATTCGGAAGCGAAAGTTGGTGACTGAAATTTCGCAAATAGATCTCGCCGCGACGAAAAACGTCTTTGCTTTAATGACTTTCATCCCAACTCGCGTATCATATCTGCCACACTCTCTCCCCTATTACATGATAATACAAAAAGAGCTGCCCCTTTTTGCACCCTTTCGATGTCCTCCGTCAATCCCACCTGGTAAGGATCCCACACCGCGCAGCAATATTCTAACAGAGGACGAACGAGTGTAGTGTAAGCTGTCTCTTTAGTGGACCTGTTGCATCTTCTAAGTGTCCTGCCAATGAAATGCAACATTTGGCTCGCCTTCCCCACAATATTATCTACGTGGTCTTTCGAACAGAAGTTGTTCGTAATTTTTACACCCAGGTACTTAGTTGAATTGACAGCCTTGAGAATTGTACTACTTATCGAGTAATCGAATTCCAACGGATTTCTTTTGGAACTCGTGTGGATCACCTCACACTTTTCGTTTTAGCGTCAACTACCACCTAAACACACCATACAGCAATCTTTTCTAAATCGCTTTGCAACTGTTACTGGTCTTCGGATGACCTTACTAGACGGTAAATTACAGCATCATCTACGAACAACCTAAGAGAACTGCTCAGATTGTCACCCAGGTCATTTATACAGATCAGGAACAGCAGAGGTCCCAGGACGCTTCCCTGGGGAACACCTGATATCACTTCAGTTTTACTCGATGATTTGCCGTCTATTACTACGAACTGCGACCTTCCTGACAGGAAATCACGAATCCAGTGACACAACTGAGACGATACCCCATAGGCCCGCAGCTTGATTAGAAGTCGCTTGTGAGGAACGGTGTCAAAAGCTTTCCGGAAATCCAGATATACGGAATGAACTTGAGATCCCCTGCCGATAGCGGCCATTACTTCGTGCGAATAAAGAGCTAGCTGCGTTGCACAAGAACGATGTTTTCTGAAACCATGCTAATTACGTATCAATAGATCGTTCCCTTCGAGGTGTTATCAAGGGTACGATACCTACTGAAAACGCCGTGGGTCGCGTGTAAGAATACACTCAGCAAAGGCAGTCACTAAATATGGTGTACTTGGGAGACTTGTGGAGGTAAAGTGATGAATCTTGTTGACATGACCTCCTTTAGGCCTTGTCACAGTGAATCGCAGCTGATATCAAAGGTCGCGGAGCTGTCGCACTCCCTTGAAATCAAGGAGACAATTTTTTTTTCCTTTTTTTTTTGATCTAGTTGGCTCATGTTATGTGTGTGTGTGCTGTCCAGGAGAGCTTCGGAACGTGGTGCCAGACAGCGGCCAACACAGACGCGCGGCTGGCGTCCATTAGGAGCTGTCAGAACGCTAATTAAGCGATTCATGCGCTTTCAGGGCGACCCCCCTCTGAACAGAAAACTTCCCGGACGGACCGCCTTCGCGCTGCAATTACCGAAGATTGAAAGGCCGTGCTAAGAGCGTCCCGACTGCTTGCCTGGCGGGCCTTCCAGCTCCAGCTCGCCCGGAACAGGACGACGTCCGCGAGTTTCTTGTCTTACAACCTCCGCCTCCCATTCCTCCCATTAGGTCTCCACTTGCGTCGGAAGGCCACTTAAAATGTTTGCGGGAGTCAATAAAACCTTCAGACGTATTCTCGAAATACGCAAGTTCATACCTATTCTCGCATTCAGCTGTTGCAACAATGTTTTGCGTTAATCTGCGACTGCAATAAACTCTACAAATGTTGACAAATGATATTTATTTCATGCACACCTAATACTAATTATAGAATTGGAAGGAAAATCAGCATTGGCCGTATTTTGTTGTTTTATTCTCAGCAAAATCGATTTTCGGTCACTTAGTGACCATCCTCAGTGCTAGAAGTTAAAAATTTTCACATAACGATCAGATTTTGCTGACAATAAAACAACAAAATACGGCCTATGCTGATTTTCCTTCCAATTCTATCGACTATTTGGTCGTGGTGCACACAACACGCCATGGAGTCGCCAATCAATAATACTAATTAGTTTAATGCCCGCTATTTAGATCGGCAGTGAGGTGTAAGTACTTGACGTGGATATCACGAAATTTTTGCGGAGCGTGGAATGAGCGTTGCATGATTTCAAAATAAAAAAAAGAAAGACAAGAAAAATTCCATACAACATCAATGCGAATTGTGAAATGTAGGCATCAACCTGTTATGAACCGGTCATGTGGTTTACATTATGCAACACGGAATCAATATTTTCCGCGAAAGCCATGAAATCCATATCACGAACACGTCAAACAGAAACTGTCCAGCTAAAACGAAGAAATCCAAATTCTTGAAACGTGTTGCCTATAAAATAAAGAATATTAATTCATGTACACGCAGTCACAGTTTGGACATGCGTTATGGTCGTGGATGTGATTAATGTTTATTTGTTTGTTTACTGACTCCTGTCGTGCTTATTCAGCAGAGTCCAAGAAATTTTACAGGACGGGATATACGAATGGTTTTCTAATTAACATCTTGGGATCCTATGAGGGCATAATCAGCGGGAAAACAACCAACAATCTTTTGTTGTTTGATGTCCGACACATTTTCCTATAGATGTGCATGTTATACATATTGCACTGATGTTCATTGCACAGATGATTCCAAAAAGAAAGAATAATTAACTCGTATATTGATGTCCTCAGGCACAAGTTGTACATTTTAAAAGAGAGGAATCTTATACATTTAAGTCCCGTAAGGTGGCCTCCAGAGTATACATGCAGATTTAGAAAAGACTGAAAAGGTAGGCGTGAAAGAAGTATGAAAATAAGATGTATCGGACATTTAAAGTGCTGCTGTCTCGAAACAGTGGAGTTTTGTCTTGTGTTTGAGATGACTTACCATCTTCTCCTGATCCCAGAAATTCTCCCGGAAATTCTATACCTCTATGTAGCTGACAGCTTGCGCATTCTCTTCAGTCCTTACGTAGCTTATATTTCCATCCAATTTTAACTTCTCTTCTGTCTACGTGAACTAACTAAACTTACTGTGCCTGATGGTGGCGTAAACGTTACGCCATGTGCTTTCTGTGTATCACTTGTTCTAATTTCTACAAGCTCCCAGTAGATATCAAAATCCGCTTGACGATAGCTGTTCGTGGCAGTGTCAGCATGACTTCAAGAAATAAAGGTACCTTCTGTTTGTTTTTATTAATTTTGAACTAGAATATGTTTAGAATATGCTACAATATGCTAGTATACCTTACATTATCGAATAAGTGATTATTTAATCAAAACGATAGAGCAATACGTTTTTTTTCAATGTGGCTTTACATTCGGCAGTGACCTACTTTCACAGTCACAAGAGAGAATTAAAGATGAAGAAGAAGAAGAAGAAGAAGAAGAGGAACGTGTTGACAAAGATGATACAAATCCAATCAGCAAGCACACCAGGACACCATGGCCTAGGCCATCACCAGCAGCAAAGTAATTCCATCCAATCCACATACCAGACATGATGAACAAAACTCAGAAAAGCCGATTCAGGTGCTGGTTGCCAGGACCTAGGGATTTCACATTTACGCAGTACACAAAATGCAAAATACACTCCTGGAAATACATCACATGATCACACTGACAGAACCACAGGCACATACACACAGGCAACAGAGCATGCACAATGTCGGCACTAGTACAGTGTATATCCACCTTTCGCAGCAATGCAGGCTGCTATTCTCCCATGGAGACGATCGTAGAGATGCTGGATGTAGTCCTGTGGAACGGCTTGCCATGCCATTTCCACCTGGCGCCTCAGTTGGACCAGCGTTCGTGCTGGACGTGCAGACCGCGTGAGACGACGCTTCATCCAGTCCCAAACATGCTCAATGGGGGACAGATCCGGAGATCTTGCTGGCCAGGGTAGTTGACTTACACCTTCTAGAGCACGTTGGGTGGCACGGGATACATGCGGACGTGCATTGTCCTGTTGGAACAGCAAGTTCCCTTGCCGGTCTAGGAATGGTAGAACGATGGGTTCGATGACGGTTTGGATGTACCGTGCACTATTCAGTGTCCCCTCGACGATCACCAGTGGTGTACGGCCAGTGTAGGAGATCGCTGCCCACACCATGATGCCGGGTGTTGGCCCTGTGTGCCTCGGTCGTATGCAGTCCTGAATGTGGCGCTCACCCGCACGGCGCCAAACACGCATACGACCATCATTGGCACCAAGGCAGAAGCGACACTCATCGCTGAAGACGACACGTCTACATTCGTCCCTCCATTCACGCCTGTCGCGACACCACTGGAGGCGGGCTGCACGATGTTGGGGCGTGAGCGGAAGACGGCCTAACGGTGTGCGGGACCGTAGCCCAGCTTCCTGGAGACGGTTGCGAATGGTCCTCGCCGATACCCCAGGAGCAACAGTGTCCCTAATTTGCTGGGAAGTGGCGGTGCGGTCCCCTACGGCACTGCGTAGGATCCTACGGTCTTGGCGTGCATCCGTGCGTCGCTGCGGTCCGGTCCCAGGTCGACGGGCACGTGCACCTTCCGCCGACCACTGGCGACAACATCGATGTACTGTGGAGACCTCACGCCCCACGTGTTGAGCAATTCGGCGGTACGTCCACCCGGCCTCCCGCATGCCCACTATACGCCCTCGCTCAAAGTCCGTCAACTGCACATACGGTTCACGTCCACGCTGTCGCGGCATGCTACCAGTGTTAAAGACTGCGATGGAGCTCCGTATGCCACGGCAAACTGGCTGACACTGACGGCGGCGGTGCACAAATGCTGCTCAGCTAGCGCTATTCGACGGCCAACACCGCGGTTCCTGGTGTGTCCGCTGTGCCGTGCGTGTGATCATTGCTTGTACAGCCCTCTCGCAGTGTCCGGAGCAAGTATGGTGGGTCTGACACACCGGTGTCAATGTGTTCTTTTTTCCATTTCCAGGAGAGTATATCTCTTTTCCACATAGGAAAGTAACTGCTTTATCGAAATTCCTTAAAAAATATCGTAAATAGCAGAATAATCTAAAATTTTATGATTGTGTTCTCACTCACAATGTGAATTTACTGTCGCATATCGCTATGCTATACTGTTTCATTCTCTGCCACTATTGCGTGGTTGTTATTTTTTGTGTACCGGAAAAGCTCAGCGCTTTTGGCGCTGCGCTAGAACACTGGTGGTGTGGTCTCAGAGTGCTGTAGTCGATAGAAGGCAGTCAGTGAATCTCATCATCAGAGGCCCACCTCCCCAGGGAGACAGGCTGCTGTCTGCTTCGACCTGTTGTGGACAGAAAAGGCACCCTGGCTTAGCTATAGATAGCGGACATTTTTGTCTTTTCTGCAAAGACGTCATAGACTGAGACGTTGTGGAACCTGCCAGTTAGTATCAGGGCAAAGGTTGCTTTCGCACCAAAATATTGGTTATCGAACAGAATTAAGTCTGGCCGCCATCGCGCTTAGTGTGAATGACCTGACCAATTCAGCAGATGTTGCTTCAGTCTGTCACCTTGTGTTTGTTAATGTGCAATTTGTATGTCAAGAGCGGGAAGTTTCTGCAGCGTTCCCTCGTTTTTCAGTGACGTGAGTGAAATCCTCATCTGTCACACTGGCAACAGCATTGAGTCGTCCCCTCAATGTAAAGATTTTTGAAAGTAGACAGCTATGAACTTAGATACCGAGCACCTATCTCTGGGCTGTCGCAGAGAGGTAGTCATCTCCAGCCACCGTCTGGCGGTGACTGGCACGTTCTAGCTGATTTCGGTAAATGGAAGTGTCGCAAACTGCGGTTGTGCGATCTACATTCTGAGAAAGTTACTTGCTTACTTTACCATGCAACTAGTGTTGCACAGTTTGGCTTGTATTTGTGGCATCTTCTTGTATCATTAATTCTGATTTCCCGAGCATTATGCGGCAATTTTTCAAATATCTCATTGTTTATGAAGTCATATCACCTGAACTATTGATGTGTATGTGATTCTTACTATGACGGCGATTGTTGCCTAATACACTCCTGGAAATTGAAATAAGAACACCGTGAATTCATTGTCCCAGGAAGGGGAAACTTTATTGACACATTCCTGGGGTCAGATACATCACATGATCACACTGACAGAACCACAGGCACATACACACAGGCAACAGAGCATGCACAATGTCGGCACTAGTACAGTGTATATCCACCTTTCGCAGCAATGCAGGCTGCTATTCTCCCATGGAGACGATCGTAGAGATACTGGATGTAGTCCTGTGGAACGGCTTGCCATGCCATTTCCACCTGGCGCCTCAGTTGGACCAGCGTTCGTGCTGGACGTGCAGACCGCGTGAGACGACGCTTCATCCAGTCCCAAACATGCTCAATGGGGGACAGATCCGGAGATCTTGCTGGCCAGGGTAGTTGACTTACACCTTCTAGAGCACGTTGGGTGGCACGGGATACACGCGGACGTGCATTGTCCTATTGGAACAGCAAGTTCCCTTGCCGGTCTAGGAATGGTACAACGATGGGTTTGATGACGGTTTGGATGTACCGTGCACTATTCAGTGTCCCCTCGACGATCACCAGTGGTGTACGGCCGGTGTAGTAGATCGCTCCCCACACCATGATGCCGGGTGTTGGCCCTGTGTGCCTCGGTCTTATGCAGTCCTGAATGTGGCGCTCACCTGCACGGCGCCAAACACGCATACGACCATCATTGGCACCAAGGCAGAAGCGACTCTCATCGCTGAAGACGACACGTCTCCATTCGTCCCTCCATTCACGCCTGTCGCGACACCACTGGAGGCGGGCTGCACGATGTTGGGGCGTGAGCGGAAGACGGCCTAACGGTGTGCGGGACCGTAGCCCAGCTTCATGGAGACGGTTGCGAATGGTCCTCGCCGATACCCCAGGAGCAACAGTGTCCCTAATTTGCTGGGAAGTGGCGGTGCGGTCCCCTACGGCACTGTGTAGGATCCTACGGTCTTGGCGTGCATCCGTGCGTCGCTGCGGTCCGGTCCCAGGTCGACGGGCACGTGCACCTTCCGCCGACCACTGGCGACAACATCGATGTACTGTGGAGACCTCACGCCCCACGTGTTGAGCAATTCGGCGGTACGTCCACCGGGCCTCCCGCATGCCCACTATACGCCCTCGCTCAAAGTCCGTCAACTGCACATACGGTTCACGTCCACGCTGTCGCGGCATGCTACCAGTGTTAAAGACTGCGATGGAGCTCCGTATGCCACTGCAAACTGGCTGACACTGACGGCGGCGGTGCACAAATGCTGCGCAGCTAGCGTCATTCGACGGCCAACACCGCGGTTCCTGGTGTGTCCGCTGTGCCGTGCGTGTGATCATTGCTTGTACAGCCCTCTCGCAGTGTCCGGAGCAAGTATGGTGGGTCTGACACACCGGTGTCAATGTGTTCTTTTTTCCATTTCCAGGAGTGTAGTAAGGGACATGTGTACCAAGTTTGGTCGAAATCGATGGAGTGGTTTAAGAGGAAATGTGGAATGTGAACACACACACACACACACACACACACACACACATTTTTATAATATGTATGGCCTCTGAAGGTGACAGGGGTAAAATACAGGGAACGATGGGCTATTTACAATTTGTACAGAAACCAGATGGCAGTTATAAGAGTCGAGGGCATGAAAGAGAGTGAAACCGGGTTGTAGCTTATCCTCGATGTTCAGATGGTTCAAATGGCTCTGAGCACTATGGAACTTAATATCTGAGGTCATCAGTCTCCTAGAACTTAGAACTACTTAAACCTAACTAACCTAAGGAGATCACACACATCCATGCCCGAGGCAGGATTCGAACCTGCGACCGTAGCGGTCGTGCGGTTCCAGACTGAAGCGCCTAGAACCGCTCGGCCACACCGGCCGGCTATCCTCGAAGTTATTCAATCTGTGTATTGAGCAAGCAGTAAAGGAAACAAAAGAAAAATTTGGAGTAGAAATTAAAATCCATGGAGAAGGGATGAATACTTTTAGATTTGCCGACGACACTGTAATTCTGTCAGAGACAGCAAAGGACTTGGATGAGCAGTTGAACGAAATGGACAGTGTCTTGAAAGGAAGATATAAGATGGACATCAACAAGAGTGAAACGAGGATAATGGAATGTAGTCGAATTAAATCGGGTGATGATGAGGGAATTAAATTAGGAATTGAGACGCTTAAAGTAGTAAATGAGTTCTGCTATGTTGGGGAGCAAAATAACTGATGATGGTCGAAGTAGAGAGGATATTAAATTTAGACTGGCTATGGCAAGAAAACCGTTTCTGACGAAGAGAAATTTGTCAACATTGAGTATAGATGTGTCAGGAAGTCTTTTCTTAAAGTATTTGTATGGATTGTAGCAATGTATGGAGGTGAAATATGGACGATAAATAGTAAGTTGGCAGGAAGAGAATAAAAACTTTCGAAATGTGGTGCTACAGAAGAATGCTGAAGAACAGATGGGTAGATCACATAACTAATGAGGAGGTACTGAATAGAACTGGGGAGAAGAGGAATTTGTGGCGCAACTTGACTAGAAGAAGGTATCGGTTGATAGGACACGTTCTGTGATATCAAGGGATCACCAATTTAGTACTGGAGGGAAGCGTGGAGGATAAAAACTGTAGAGGGAGACCAAGAGATGAATACACTGAGCAGATTCAGAAGGATCTAGGTTGCAGTTGTCACTCGGAGATGAAGAAGCTTGCACAGGATAGAGTAGTAAGGAAAGCTGCATAAAACCAGTCTCTGAACTGAAGACCACAACAAAAACAACAATATGGCTTCAGAGTATAGAAAATGCACTGTACTCGCTCGTCTTGTGTGATCAAAGATTTGTTTTGTAACGAGCATTGCATTCATGCTCCTCGAGTCGGACCTCCGGCACACCAACCACACCTTTCAATAATAATAATAATAATAATAATAAAATAACGTTTCTTTGGTGCTTTCATAAATATGTTTATTGTATTCGTAGGTTTGTAAAATAAATCAAAGAAAGATCAGAAAATATCTTGTTACTAGGATAGAAAGAATTCAAACATGATGTTGCATACGTGCCACACGCCCTAAAATTTTGGTGAACCCACCAATTCTACATCTACATCTACATGATTGCTCTGCAATTCACATTCGGAAGAGAAAGTTGGTGACTGAAATTTCGTAAATAGATCTCGCCGCGACGAAAAACGTCTTTGCTTTAATGACTTCCATCCCAACTCGCGTATCATATCTGCCACACTCTCTCCCCTATTACGTGATAATACAAAACGAGCTGCCCTTTTTTTGCACCCTTTCGATGTACTCCGTCAATCCCACCTGGTAAGGATCCCACACTGCGCAGCAATATTCTAACAGAAGACGAACGAGTGTAGTGTAAGCTGTCTCTTTAGTGGACTTGTTGCATCTTCTAAGTGTCCTGCCAATGAAACGCAACCTTTGGCTCGCCTTCCCCACAATATTATTTGTGTGGTCTTTCCAACTGAAGTTGTTCGTAATTTTAACACCCAGGTACTTAGTTGAATTGACAGCCTTGAGAATTGTACTATTTATCGAATAATCGAATTCCAATGGATTTCTTTTGGAACTCATGTGGATCACCTCACAATTTCTTTTAAATTTAGCACTTTAATCTTATTTAGTCCCAGAAGGCACTGACAACCGGTACATACTCCGCATTCACAGAATTAAAGCTCAGGCCTGAGGGGGATATCCCGCTGTGCCGCTGTTCTGCGTCGTATGAGGCTCGGAAGCGAGGAGAGCCTGGACGTGCGGGTCTCGGTTCGTAGCTTGGGCGGGGCAGAGTGGAGCGAGGCGCGGCGCGTTCCCACGCGCAGGCCATCCGTCACGCGGAGCCAGTCCTCCCACGCTGCAGGCGGGCCGAGCAGTCGGCTTTCTCCGGCGGCGCCAGCTGTGGGCCCCTCTCGCTACGCCGTAGGTCGGGTCGCGATACACAAGGAGACAATCTGAACGCAGACCGCACGGCCTCTGAACAAACACGGCGCCACCGGAATCTCGTGTCCGCAGCTTTCAGACTGTAGTTCTTCGCAAAATTTGAAAGTGAAAATATTTTTTTATGAAGTAATATATACTGCAAGAGTCAATTGTTACTAATATTTTATTAGCTCGACGCGTCTCGGTAGCGTGATTCCATCATCAGGCTCATTTACAGTTGCTTTTACATTGTATTTAATACGAAGTGACGTTAGTTTCCTTCAGTGTGTGTGCCACTAAGGTTGTGTGTCTAAAAGGACGCCTGCTGGAAGATAAATATGTTATATTGTGTACATTATGCGACGAGTATGATTGGTCATTCTGTTAGAGCATTTACTTACACTTTTATTGGTACGAGGGCTATTCGGAAAGTAAGGTCCGATGGGGTACGAAATGGACACCTTAGTGAAAATCCGATAAAGCTTTGCACAGATACGCTGGGCAGTGTCTCTAGCATGCCCGTCGAACGCGTCACGTCCCTCTTTTCTCTTCTGAGCGCACAGTAAACACGTAAAGATGTTTAGAACAATAGTGGGGCTGGGTTGTTTGGGGAAGGAGACCAGACAGCGAGGTCATCGGTCTCATCGGATTAGGGAAGGATGGGGAAGGAAGCCGGCCGTGCCCTTTCAGAGGAACCATCCCGGCATTTGCCTGGAGTGATTGAGGGAAATCATGGAAAACCTAAACCAGGATGGCCTGATGCGGGACTGAACCGTCGTCCTCCCGAATGCGAGTCCAGTGTCTAACCACTGCGCCACCTCGCTCGGTGAACAATAGTGTCTATCGCCAAGTACGAGGGCCTGATGAGAGATTTCGCCTGATGTCATGCAGCCCACATAACGTAACTGTCATACGTTTCCTTCTGCATGACAACTCTCGGCCGCACTCTGAAGGGGCAATGAAGATGCTCCTGCAGCGGTTTCGATAGGAAGTGCTCCATCACACACAGTAGAGCCTGTAACTGACTCTCCCTGAGTTTCATCTGTGCTCACATGAACCGCCTGCTATGAAGACAACGTTGTGGCACAGTCAACCAGTTGTAGACCAGCGTAGAGAATTGGCAGGAAGCACAGTGGGCTTGCTTCTATGACGACGGCATTAGAAATTGGTACAACGCTACTACAAATGTACGAATCGGAGCGGCGACTATGTAGAGAAGTAGCTCGATTTTCACGGGGATTTCCATTTTGTGACCAGTAGGACCTGTCTTTCCGAATAGGCCTCGTAATTTCGTTGTCTGGCACATACTGCATAGTAACAACTGCATCACAACTTAACACTTCCGCAATCATTTGTTTACATCAATCCAAAGTGTCTCGCCGGCCGAAGTGGCCGTGCGGTTAAAGGCGCTGCAGTCTGGAACCGCAAGACCGCTACGGTCGCAGGTTCGCATCCTGCCTCGGGCATGGATGTTTGTGATGTCCTTAGGTTAGTTCGGTTTAACTAGTTCTAAGTTCTAGGGGACTAATGACCTCAGCAGTTGAGTCCCATAGTGCTCAGAGCCATTTGAACCATTTGAACCAAAGTGTCTCAAAAGCTTAGATAAACTAGTTTCTACACACCTAATCTCTCCCATGACGTAAATAATCTGGATACAAATGTTTCATCATCACTGTATACAACCGTTTTAGATATGGAAACTAGTTTACCTTAGTTTTTAATACTCTTTGGATTGATGTAAACGAATGATTGTGAAAGTGATAAGATGCGATATACTCGTTACCGTCCTCTCCTCGCCAGACGACGAAATTACCAACAAAAATGTATGTAAGTGCACTAACGAGATGACTAATCATGCTTATCACATAATGTACACACTAAAACATACTTACCTTTCTGGACACGTGTCTTTTTCGAGAGATAACCTCACTGGCACACACAGCAAAGGAAACCAACCACACTTCATATTAATTACAATGTGAAAGTAACTTTAAACGCTCCAGATGCTGCCAGCATTGGGCCAGTAAAACATTAGTAAAAAGTGACTGACGCAGTATGCAGTATTACATGAAAACCTTACAATACTGTTGCAGCCCCCAAGTAACATCCATATAACATCGATAAATTTAAGTACAAAATGTTTGTATTAAAATTTCATACAGCGCTCCTTCACTATAGGATATTATTATAAAGAAGGACGATTTTGAGACAATGCAACGACTTGCAGACCGAGAAGTTGCTTATTAGCTTCCCTCATAGGCCATTTGACAACTTGAGAACTTTTAACATTGCAGCGCGTCAGCAATCGTGAATAATTTAATGATTATGAAGAACCCCCTCGATTGCAAATAGAAACCGGATGTTGACCCAGGTTTCGGCGCGGATAACAACGCCTTCTTGGCTCTGAGCACTATGGGTCTTAACATCTGAGGTTCAAATGGCTCTAAGCACTATGGGACTTAACAGCTATGGTCATCAGTCCCCTAGAACTTAGAACTACTTAAACCTAACTAACCTAAGGACATCACACACATCCATGCCCGAGGCAGGATTCGAACCTGCGACAGTAGCGGTCGCGCGGTTCCAGACTGTAGCGCCTAGAACCGCTCGATCACTTCGGCCGGCACCACGCCTTCTTCGGAGCACACTAAAACTACAAACTGCCTAAAGAGGCATGGTCCAACATTAATACAGAACGCCCAAAAGGGCGAAAGACTCGCATAAAGTGTAAAATAAACGGCATGTGTGTACCATGTCAATAGCTGTACTTAGCTCAAACGTCAGAAGCGTGCTTCCTCACCCCAGCCAACGTTCGGTGGGCCGCGGGCCCTCAGGTAAACTGAGATGGCGCCGGCAGCTATGATGAATTCTCACGCTAAGGACCACACACACACACACACCCATGCCCGGGGGAGGACTCGAACCTCCGACGGGGGAAGCCGCGCGAACCCTGACAAGACGCCCTTGACCCCTCGGCTACCCCGCGCGGCTATCAAGTTGAAATTTATGTAACAGAATGAGGTCTACGGTCCCTTGGCGATGTAAAAAGGTGGAGCAAACTGATTCATCAAGACATACACGGTACTTCCGCGTCGAGCTAGAGTCAGGAAATTTGCGAAGAAGCAACGTTTCACACTACAAAAGAAAAAAATTCTAAAATTGTTAAATTGCAGTTGTATCTCATGGAAAAAATTTGTCATTTGTTATCAAGGCGTCTGTCCATCAGTTTGGACTCGTTTTCCGCGGGAATGGTTAGACGTATCAAGTTGAAATTTTTGTCTTTACTTACAGATATAGTCGTTTGGTAGTGTAGAAATGTAAAGCTCCACAATCAGTGCAACCAAAAGATGCCACCATTTATTTTACGTATTCTGATACTTGCAAAGTCACACATTAAAACCTATAGGGTACTTACTCCTGAGATCTATAGTCTATAGTCGTTTGGTAGTGTAAAAATTTAAGCTTCTAAGTCAGAGCAGTCAAAAGATTCGACCATTTATGTCACGTATTTTGATACACGCGAAGTCAGTGATTAAAGCTTACAGGGTACCTCCACTTGACTTAGGCCCATGAAATTTGACAGAAAGAAAGATTTTGCAGTACCACAAAAGGAAAAAAAAATCAGAAATTGTTGATTTGTGCTTATATCACACGAAAAAGCATTTCTTTTGTCATTTGTTAGGCGTCTTTAAACTCGCAATTAAAACTTTCTTGGAATCCCTGGGACCAATATTTTGCCAGCATCGATGTCGATAACAAGCAAAAATGCTCGACATTCTCCATTCGTGGAATGGATGAGCTTTCTATCCATGTAATTAAGTTTATACGGAATCATCATTGCGCAAACCCTACACGCATCTGTCCAATGTTTAATTAATCCAGTCTCGAATCTTTTTAGACTGACGGGTGTATGCTTTACAAAATTTACAGAACGCATGGCAAATCTGGAGGAAGATAAACAGATCAGGAATTGATGCTATTATTATTGGAACATGACCTGTGACTTAATCATATTGTCTGAGAAAAATTTAAGGGACACTGGCAGGATCAGCGTCCTCAATCTATGATTTACTTCGTCTTTCTAATTGGGCCCGCCGTAGATTGTAATAGAAACTCCGACGAAGCTCGTAACGGCGTACTGGACCGGCCGCCTTAATGAATGAGTTAAGCGCCATTGCTCTGGCGGCAGTAAATTAGCTGGGCGGGCGTACGGCCGGCTGCCGGCGGTCCCACGGGCAGCTGACCGCGGCGGTCCGCCCACACCTTCTGCATATCGGTTTGGCCAGCGCGGGCGCGCCGTCCGTTCGGCGAAGCGCCGTAAAAGTTTAAATTAGCCCGGAGCGGCGCGGCGGAAGTGAGGCCGGTGCAGACTGCACGTGCCCCAAGCTGCCGAGGGAGCGACTTCAAACGCCGCCGCAGCTGCCGGACACATTTCGCAGGCATCAGCTACTGGTTGTCGAGAGACCCACGGCTTGAGAGGCCCACGTCTTTGTATCAACACTGCCCACATCATCCACTGTGCCTAGGTGGCTTAGAGTCTAACGCACCTGCCTAGTTAGTAGAAGACCCGGGTTCGATTCCCGGCCTTGGTAAAAACTTTCGCTCGCCGATACAAATATCATACAGATATGATTTTATGTATATAGACTGAAGCGGTGAGTGAAAATTTGTACCAAGGCCGATAATCAAATCCAGATCTCCTGTTTGCTAGGCAGTTGCATTAGCCACTAAGCGACATATATATATATAGGTCGCTTAGTGTATACACACGCACACACACTATATATATATATATATATATATATATATATATATATATATATATATTGTGTGCGTGTGTGTGTGTGTGTGTGTGTGTGTGTGTGTGTGTGTGTGTGTGTGTGAGAGAGAGAGAGAGAGAGAGAGAGAGAGAGAGAGAGAGAGAGAGAGAGAGAGTCTAGTAAAGTCACTGAAATTGTGTCACTTCATTTGTAGGAGAGAGATAAGTTCCAATAAATAAAATATTCCGGGATATTATGCCGTGGCCGAAGGGATTTCACTTTAAAACCCGGCGTTTCGTCCCCACGTGCGGAGGGCATTTTCAAGGGGGATCGTAGCTTTGTGGAATGTCCGATTCACACCCTGGCTCGGTACTAACTATCGAGCCAAGGTGTGAAGTCGTCGGTCCCATCGGATTAGGAAAGGAAGTTGACTGTGTCCTTTCAAATAAACCATCCCTGCGTTTGCCTGAAGCGATTTAGGGAAATCACGGGAAGCCTGAATCAGGACGGCCGGACGCGGGATTGAACCGTCGTCCTCTCGAATGCGATTCCAGTGTGCCATGCACTGCGCCACCTCGCTCGGTTTGGCCTTCTGACAAGGGCAGTTAAGCTGCTAGAAGTTGCCGCCGTCGTCGTCGTCGTCGTCATGACAGGCATGGAGGGATGCAGATGGTCTGCAACAAAGGTTACATAGTCCACAGCTGTCTTGTTGCCTTCAATTACTCCACAGGTCCCATGAGAGCACAGTTTCCTGTCGCGCGTAGCATAGTACTCCCCACAGCACCCGATCTCCATGGTGCCGTGCTTGTCTCCAGCAGCCGTTCGTCTGTATGTCGGCGTATCTATTCACGACCATCGACCTGTTGTCAAAAAGAACCTTGTTATATCCGACCAGATGAGACGTTTCCACTGGTCCACGGTTCGGTCTCAGTGATGCATGTTGACCGCGATTGTAATGTTGTAGTATCAACGTGGGAACACATAGGTGTCGTCTGCTGTGAAGATCTTGTTCAACAATGGACACTGTTGTTCAGAAACACTTCTGTGTACACAGCCACGTATGCACCACACCGCCGTCTGTCTTGCTCAGCAGAGTGGACGTCCAACGCCTTCCTGCCTAACCGTGGTTTGCCGGCCGGAGTGACCGAGCGGTTCTAGGCCCTTCAGTCTGGAACCGCGTGACCGCTACGGTCGCAGGTTCGAATCCTGCCTCGGGCATGGATGTGTGTGATGTCCTTAGGTTAGTTAGGTTTAAGTAGTTCTAAGTTCTAGGCGACTGATGGCCACAGATGTTAAGTCCCATAGTGCTCAGAGCCATTTGAACCATTTCTAACCGTGGTTTCATCGTCCTTCAATCACTTTGCGCAGATGCTCACGACAGTAGCACGCGAGCGGCCAACCATCTTCATTGTTTCCGAGATGTTAGTTTCCAGGCGCTGGGTTATAACAATCTGCGCTTTGTCAGAGTCATCTGTATCAGTATTTCACCTCTTTTGCAACGCGTATCGTCACTAGAATGGTTTTCCTTTGGCCTCTGCTTAGCTTATATAATTTCCTTTCCGTGTCACGTGCCTGCAACGAAATCTGACGGCACTGAGTCTTACAGTAGACACTGTTCATAACGTTTTCGCATATCAGTTGATGAGTCATCGTTGAAAATTGTAGTTGGGACCATAGCGGAAGGAAAGAATCGCAGGGGCTGGTCTAGACGAAATACAGAACAGTTTTTTGATGAAACTTCCTGGCAGATTAAAACTGTGCGCCCGACCGAGACTCGAACTTGGGACCTTTGCCTCTCGCGGGAAAGTGCTCTCACCGGGCGTGAGTCGTGCTTCGGTAGCTCAGTTGGTAGAGCACTTGCCCGCGAAAGGCAAAGGTCCCGAGTTCGAGTCTGCCAGGAAGTTTCATATCAGCGCACACTCCGCTGCAGAGTGAAAATCTCATTCTGGAGTTTTTTGATGGTTTATGCTGGAACGATACGACACTAGCTGAGAAGTGACGGTAACGGAAAACGGCTTCAAGGAAACCTTAGTGTTGGTGACTGTAACAACGTCAATGGGGAACTTTTTGTCATTGTCCGTCGTATGGCAGATCTTGTAGCCAGCAAGCGCTGTCAGTGGCTGTCATACGGAGGGCATCGTACTTAACCCTTTGACTACCAATTTTATATTAAAAACATTAATGTGTGCTTATTTTAATTAATGTTTTAGTCAGAAGTAACAATATGAAAAGAATAGTTCCCGTCGTTTCGTTTTCCAAGGGCGTTCGGAGGGAGGGGTGGGAAGTAGGACATCCGGGATAATTATCTCCTGTGTTTTATAAGACGATTGTGCAAAAACTGCAAGACGTACTGAAACCTGCACACATGTGTGAACGGAATATATCTCCAAGTTTGTAACTCATACTACAGTTGCTCAATATAGGCTTCGTTTGTGACGTGGCAAGCGCCAATTCGTAGGTGCAAGTCGTTGATGCCATGTGTCCTGCAATACGCGAACGCAGCCCGCTTTCAGAATCTGGTAACTGGGTTGCCTGTTTGTAGGTGTGTATTAACTCGATATGACAATACGGAGACGAGGTTTAACAGTGAAACTTGAGGATAGCATAACCTAGAAGTGCAATATATAATTGTAAGAATTCTACTAACCACTAGTGACCTTCCCTTTACCAGAGGGACACATACATGGTAATAACAAGCAACAAATTCGAACTGATTGCAGCACGTAACCCACTTCGATTGCACAAATGTTTTGTCAATTGACTACGGTTTCGATTGCACTAGGCTATCTTCATCAGAATAAAATTTTACATCGAATACCTCAAGAAAAATATAATGACATGGATTGAAATAATATACGCTTCATAGGATTGCTTGCACAAATTATGTACGAACAAAATGTACTTACATGTAATCACACCATGGTTTAAAACGTCTGAGTAAAAGTGCTCTCGTCAAACTGAAATTTCATAGAAATAAAACTAAAAAAAGTATAACATGTTTGTTAACCATATAAAATACTAGGCCTAACGACGGTACTGATCAACTTCTCAAAATTTTTAACGAGTTTCTCTAAAATGTTTCTTTCACTTGTGAACTTGAAAATGAGTACCGGTACCGGCAGTTAAACTTTCTGGATCTCGCTCTTACGATAGTAGACGACAAAATTAGCTTCAATATTTTCCGTGAAGAAACCAGTCCTGATCAAATTATACCTTTCACTTCAGCACACCCACATTTTCTTTTTCGTTTAGCTATCCATAGAGCCACCTTCATCCCCCTTTCTAGCGAAAATATAAAATTTTAAATCTTAATTAGACAGATTTCAAATTTTATATTGCAGTCAATAATGGCTATAACCCTTCCATAGTAGGTACTACATTTAGTAGTAAAACTAGTAAGAGAGGCACCACCCGAGGCATTTCTAATAATGAACCTAAGGAAAAGAAAAAAAAAATTTCTCTGTACCATTTCTGGGTCGTGTTTGTTACAAAATACATCGTCTGCTTCAAAATAAATATAACTATTGTGTAGCCTTTTCCACTAATAATTCTCTAAAAAATAACATCATACGTAACTTGAAATCTACGCCTTCCCCTCTGCAGAATTCTGGTGTTTATAAAATTATTTGCGACAACTGACCTGCTTATTACATAGGGCAAACAGGTCGAGCTATTTCGGTAAGATTCAAGGAACATCTTCCAGGAAAAGATGTTCATAATTCAGCTTTCGCCGATCACTTATTAATCACAGGACATAATCCTAAAGATGTAAAAGAGAAAAAAGGCTTTAGGTTTAGCATCTTAGAAGAGCTAGAAATTTTTAAACACCCATCTCTAAACGACGGTCTCACTCTTAACGAACAGTTGCAATTACGTAACATAATCGTTTGCAATGTATACAACTGTTAACTAAAATTGTCTGAATGGCGATAGTCTCCTCAATTTACTCTCCGAGACAACGTTTTTCCTTCCTATCTTCTATTTTCTCTGTATATTACCTGAACTGTATTTTGTTTTGTAAAAACGACTGTTGAGTTATGTTGTAACTTTCATACAACGGCTGCTGTTTGTTACCAGTAATATTTGAAATTGTCCTTGCAATACCTCATTTGCTCTTAAGTCGTCTGTATTTCGATTACTTTCCGCTAGACGGCGCGAATCTGTTTTCGTGTCCAACCCGTGGCTGCCTCGGCTTGTTAGCCATTTAGTCTGACAGCAGCGGCTGTGTTTGCCGTTCTTGGTGTCCTAAGCGAACTTGTGGTTGTCATTATATTCCATGGAGTATTTTATCTGGTTGATAATCATGTTATACTTTTAAATTTTAGGTTTATTCCTATGAAATTTCTGGTTGACGAACACACTTTTTCACAAACTGGCGAATACAAACAGTGATCCAGATACTGTCAAATGTTTGTTATTCCAGTCTTTGATCACAATATAAAGTCCTTCGACGATGACCGGTTTCAGTCAGGAATGACCATCTTCAGATCACCAGAAAGAGATTTTCACTCTGCAGCGGAGTGTGCGCTGATATGAAACTTCCTGACAGATTAAAACTGTGTGCCGTACCGAGACTCGAACTCGGGACCTTTGCCTTTCGCGGGCAAGTGCTCTACCAACTGAGCTACCCAATCACGACTCACGACCTGTCCTCACAGCTTCATTTCTGCCAGTACCTTGTCTCCTACCTACCAACCTCAGTTGGTAGAGCACTTGTCCACGAAAGGCAAAGGTCCCGACTTCGAGTTTCGGTCCGGCACACAGATTTAATCGGTCAGGAAGTTTCATCTTCAGATCTGTTCTACACCATGTCCTAATGTGATAAAGCCTTAATGGGGTCGTCAAGACATGTAAATACATTCAGCAAAGCATCATCACGTAGAATTAAAATACGGTGTAAAATAGGCCACATCGTCCACACAGTCCACACACACACAAAAAAGGAAAAGAAATTCACTGTGTGGACGATGTGGCCTATTTTACAACGTATTTAAGTTCTACGTGAAGATGCTTTTCTGTGTGTATTTATATGTTTTGACGATGCCATTAAAGATTTATCACATTAGGACATGGTGTAGAACAGATCTGAAGATGGTCATTACTGACAGAAACCGGTCGTCGTCGAAGGACTTTACATTATGATCAAAGACTCGAATAAAAAACATTTGGGGGCACTTTTGCTCAGACGTTTTAAATCATGGTGTTAGTACAAGTAAGTACATTCTGTCTGTACATAATTTATGGGAGTAATCCTATTAAGTGTATGTTATTTCAATCCATGTCATTATATTTTTAGGTATTCCATGTATCTTTTTATTCTAACGGAGACTGCCCTAGTGCAGTCTGAAGCATGGTCATTTGACAAAAAGTTTGTGCAACCGAAGTGGCTGTATACAGTGTGGTCCATTGATCGTGACCGGGCCAAATATCTCACGAAATAAGCGTCAAACGAAAAAACTACAAAGAACGAAACTTCTCTAGCTTGAAAGGGGGAAACCAGATGGCGCTATGGTTGGCCCGCTTGATGGCGCTGCCATAGGTCAAACGGATATCAACTGCGGTTTTGAAATAGGAACCCCCATTTTTTATTACATATTCGTGTAGTACATAAAGAAATATGAATGGTTTAGTTGGACCACTATTTTCGCTTTGTAAACATATGGCTCACAATTTTAGACGAACAGTTGGTAACAGGTAGGTTTTTTTAAAATAAAATTCAGAACGAAGGTACCATTAAACATTTTATTTCGGTTGTTCCAATGCGATACATGTACCTTTGTAAACTTATCATTTCTGAGAAAGCGTGCTGTTACAGCGTGATTATCTGTAAATACCACATTAATGCAATAAATGCTCAAAATTATGTCCGTCAACCTCAATGCATTTGCCAATACGTGTAACGACATTCCTCTCAACAGCGAGTAGTTCGCCTTCCGTAATGTTCGCACATGCATTGACAATGCGTTGACGCATGTTGTCAGGCGTTGTCGGTGGATGACCATAGCAAATATCCTTTAAGTTTCCCTACAGCAAGAAATCTGGGGACGTCAGATCCGGTGAAAGTGCGGGCTACGGTATGGCGCTTCGACGACCAATCCACCTGTCATGAAATATGCTATTCAATACCGCTTCAACCGCACGAGAGCTATGTGTCGGAAATCCATCAAGTTGGAAGGACATCGCCATTCTGTCATGCAGTGAAGCATCTTGTAGTAACATCGGTAGAACGTTACGTAGGAAATCATCATACATTGCACCATTTAGATTGCCACCGATCAAATGGGGGCAAATTATCCTTCCTGGAATAATGCCGCACCATAAATTATCCCGCCAAGATCGCTGATGTTCCACTTGTCGCAGCCATCGTGGTTTTTCCGTTGCCAAATAGTGCATATTATGCCGGTTTACGTTACCGCTGTTGGTGAATGACGCTTCGTCACTAAACAGAACACGTACAAAAAATCTGTCATCGTCCCGTAATTTCACTTGTGCCCAGTGGCAGAAGTGTACACGACGTTCAAAGTCGTCGCCGTGCAGTTCCTGGTGCACAGAAATTTGGTACGGATGCAATCGATGTTGATGTAGCATTCTCAACACCGACGTTTTTGAGATTCCCGATTCTCGCGCAATTTGTCTGCTACTGATGTGCGGATTAGCCGCGACAGCAGCTAAAACACCTACTTGGGCATCATCATTTGTTGCAGTTCGTGGTTGACGTTTCACACGTGGCTGCACACTTCCTGTTTCCTTAAATAACGTAACTATTCGGCGAACGGTCCGGACACTTGGATGATGTCGTCCAGGATAACGAGCAGCATACATAGCACACGCCCGTTGGGCATTTTGATCACAATAGCCATACATCAACACGATATCGACCTTTTCCGCAATTGGTAAACGGTCCATTTTAACACGGGTAATGTATCAAGAAGCAAATACCGTCCGCACTGGTAGAATGTTGCGTGATACCACGTACTTATACATTTGTATTTATTACAGCGCCATCTATCACAAAGCAGAAAAAGTTGTCCAACTAAAACACTCATATTTCTTTACATACTAGACGAATATGTAATATAAATGGGGGTTCCTATTTGTAAAAAAACGCAGTTGATATCCGTTTGACCTATTGCAGCGCCATCTAGCGGGCCAACCATAGCGCCATCTGGTTTCCCCCTTCAAGCTAGATGAGTTTCGTTCTTTGTAGTTTTTTTGTTTGGTGCTTATTTCGTCATATATTTGGCCCGATCACTATCAATGGACCACCCTGTATACATCCTGTAGTTTAATAGCGTACGGTTGCTGGATCACAGCCAATCAAGTGTTTAAAATTTCGAATTCTAATTATTTCTCTGGAGACCTAGCGTAGGGCACATACGTGCCGTTGGTAGTCGAAGGATTAAGCAGTGTTATTTTAAATGGCTTCTTAACTAGTGCGATACAAATGGCTTAGCAGACATTAGGGCACACACGATCACTCGATGTACTTTTCTGCATTATAAAACGTGCAAGTCTCCCTACTTTACATCGCGAGGTGCTTCTGCCCGGCTCAGCACATCTTTCACCCTTATCCAGGAGCCCCGGCGGCTTTCCGCTGGGGGGTTAAGGCGGGGCTGCTTTGTATGCTGATGCCGGTGGCACGCGAAGAAGGGCTGCCGGCCCATTTACTTTTCTGCCGCCGCCGCCGCCGCCGCTCATCGGGGTAGCGAGTCACGTGGCGGGGCGCATTCTAAGGTGAGGGGGAGGGGGAAGCCATTAGTCGAGATTTACCGACACCCCCGCCCCCCCCCCCTCCACCCAGCTATCGCCATCGCCAGCGCCCATATTACCAGCTGGAGGCCGACAAGGCGCCGCCACAGCCTGTTCTCACAGCCCTGCCCAGTATCGATTAACCTCCCCCAAGAACTCGCTCCCCCTCTCCCCTGCCCCGCGACCCCACGGTGTTATATATTTAATGCACAAGGTGAGCATCTGGGTTACTCGAATGCCTTAATTTATCACAGGTCGGCGCACGTCGAAATAAGGAGACAGTAGAGTACTAACAGCCGGCCCTGACAAAACTCTACCATCTGGTGAGCAAGATGTATGAGACAGGCGAAATACGCTCAGACTTCAAGAAGAATATAATAATTCCAATCCCAAAGAAAGCAGGTGTTGACAGATGTGAAAATTACCGCACTATCAGTTTAATAAGTCACGGCTGCAAAATACTAACGCGAATTCTTTACAGACGAATGGAAAAACTGATAGATGCCGACCTCGGGGAGGATCAGTTTGGCTTCCGTAGAAATATCGGAACACGTGAGGCAATACTGACCCTACGACTTATCTTGGAAGCTAGATTAAGGAAAGGCAAACCTACGTTTCTAGCATTTGTAGACTTAGAGAAAGCTTTTGACAATGTTGACTGGAATAGTCTCTTTCAAATTCTGAAGTTGGCAGGGGTAAAATACAGGGATCGAAAGACTATTTGCAATTTGTACAGAAACCAGATGGCAGTTATAAGAGTCGAGGGGCATGAAAGGGAAGCAGTGGTTGGGAAGGGAGTGAGACAGGGCTGTAGTCTCTCCCCGATGTTATTCAATCTCTATATTGACCAAGCAGTAAAGGAAACAAAAGAAAAAATCGGAGTAGGTATTAAAATCCAAGGAGAAGAAACTAAAACTTTGAGGTTCACCGCTGACATTGTAATTCTGTCAGAGACAGAAAAGGACCTGGAAGAGCAGTTGAACGGAATGGATAGTGTCTTGAAAGGAGGATATAAGATGAACATCAACAGAAGCAAAACGAGGATAATGGAATGTAGTCGAATTAAGTCGGGTGATGCTGACGGCATTAGATTAGGAAATGAGACACTTAAAGTAGTAAAGGAGTTTGCTATTTGGGGAGCAAAATAACTGATGATGGTCGAAGTAGAGAGGATATAAAATGTAGACTGGCAATGGCAAGGAAAGCATTTCTGAAGAAGAAAAATTTGTTAACATCGAGTATAGGTTTAAGTGTCAGGAAGTCGTTTCTGAAAGTATTTGTATGGAGTGTAGCCATGTATGGAAGTGAAACATGGACAATAAATAGTTTGGACAAGAAGAGAATATAAGTTTTCGAAATGTGGTGCTACAGAAGAATGCTGAAGATAAGATGGGTAGATCACATAACCAATGAGGAAGTATTGAATAGGATTGGGGAAAAGAGACGTTTGTGGCAGAACTTGACTAGAAGAAGGGATCGGTTGGTAGGACATGTTCTGAGGCATCAAGGGATCACCAGTTTAGTATTGGAGGGCAGCGTGGAGGATAAAAATCGTAGAGGGAGACCAAGAGTTGAATACACTAAGCAGATTCAGACGGATGTAGGTTGCAGTAGGTACTGGGAGATGATGAAGCTTGCACAGGATAGAGTAGCGTGGAGAACTGCATCAAACCAGTCTCAGGACTGAAGACCACAACACAGTACTAACAAGGGAACCTCCCCGTCGCACCCCCCTCAGATTTAGCTATAAGTTGACACAGTGGATAGGCCTTGAAAAACTGAACACAGATAAATCGAGAAAACAGGAAGAAGTTCAGTGGAACTATGAAAAAAATAAGCAAAATATACAAACTGAGGAGTCCATGCGCAAGATAGGCAACATCAAGGACAGTACCAGCACAGGAGCGCCCTGGTCCCGTGGTTAGCGTGAGCAGCTGTGGAATGAGAGGTCCTTGGTTCAAGTCTTCCCTCGAGTGAAAAGATTACTTTCTTTATTTCCGCAAAGTTATGACCTGTCCGTCCGTTCATTGACGTCTCTGTTCACTGTAATAAGTTAAGTGTCTGTGTTTTGCGACCGCAACGCAAAACCGTGCGATTAGTAGACGAAAGGACGTGCCTCTCCAATGGAAACCAACAACATATTTGATAGCAAGGTCATAGGTCAAACGATTCCTCCACAGGAAAACACGTCTGATATATTCTATACGACACTGGCGACGGCATGTGCGTCACATGACAAGAATATGTTGTCGACCCGCCTAACTTGTACACTTGGCGAATGGGTAAAAAGATTCTTCTACCTTGCCCGATTTAGGTTTTCTTGTGGATGTGATAATCACTCCCAAAAAAGTGATGAAAACATAAGAGTTTGTCACATAAACTGCAACAAATGAACTCAACAGTTTCACAGTCGCACAGTTTTCCCTGTGCTCTGTCAAAAACATATGTTTTTAACGTTTTCAAATTTTTCCGTGTGTAGACCGTCAAATTCTGCATATGTCCGAGCAAACCTAAACATGTCCTGGAATTTTGGAGAGCGAAGTTGATTATGTGTGAGTGCCTGAACTTTGATAATTGACACGGACGGACACATAATAATTGTCTGAAAATAAAAAATTGAATTTTTCACTCGAGGAAAGACTTGAACCAAGGACCTCCCGTTCCGCAGCTGCTCACACTAACCACGGGACTATGGCGTTCATGAGCTCACACTATCATCGATGTTGCCTATCTCGCACATAGACTACTCAGTTCGTGATTTTGCTATTTTTTTAATAGTTCCATACAACTTCTTCCTGTTTTCTCGATTGATCCGTGTTCAGTTTTTCAAGGCCTATCCACTGCGCCAACTTATAACTAAATCTGAGGCGGGTGCGATGGGGAGGTTCCCTTGTAAGTGTAGTTTTTAATAGCTGTGCAAGATACAGTACGAATGGTACGTTCATTGTCTCAATGACGGTATTTGCAGTTAACTGTATCTAATGTAAATAAAAAGGTACACAGTACTGTGATTCTATTCCTGTTATCTCCTTAAGCTGGCTTCTCCAACCCCAGGTTCCCTACCTCAAAACTGTTCAGTGGCGCATCCGCTATGTCATGTTAAATTTTTGCACGCTCTTACGGAAACACCCAGTACATAAGTCTGGGAGTGATCACACGGAGCGGGATGTGTCTATAGATGGTACAGTGCGTTTGTTTCACGACAGTCAGATCTAATCACCATCTTGTTCGCTCCAAGAATCTCTTAAGTAACTAATTGTGTTTTCTTAGACATCACAGACATTTTGAAATAGTGGTGTGTGGTATGCCAAAGCCATCTTCAAATGTTACGTTGAAACCGTGGGTCCGGTATTTCCTGTGTTTCATTGTCAGGAGAACAAATGTATTTTGGTACTGAACTGTTACTTTTTTCCTTAATTTCGATTCTGATGCAATCATTCAAAACTCAAATATTTAACTCGGAAAATCCTAGGTTCACATGAAAACGTGGATCTAGTTAGGTTTGTGGGGGTGTGTCCCATTTCACGGATATTCAAAATCGGTCAACTCAAAATATTTTCGGTAGTGTAAACGTGTTACTCATCACAAAGGTAGTAGGTTTATGACCTTTTTCTTTCCAAATTTATGCAAAATAAATTTTAACAATGGAAGGGTTAACACTTACTAACAGTCGTTTGTATACAGAATGTATTTTCACTTCGCAGCGGGATGTGCACTGATTTGAAACATCCTGACGGATTGAAAGTGTGCATGGGACCGGTCTCGAACTTGTGACTCAGCCTTTCGAACGCAATTGCTCTACTGAATAAGCTGCCTAGGTGCATCTCTCATACTTTCACTTCCACCGGTACGTCTTCTTTTACATTCCAACCTTTGCAGTTACGCGTGAGAACTTCGTTAGGTGTACTCTTCAAAGGAGCCATCCGCACATTTACTTTAAATGATTTAGGGAAACCAGCTACCACATGCGAGTTTCCGGTAGCGCCGTAAGGCCACATCCTCTTGGCCGCTAGGGATGCCGCAGCCGGCATCTGGTGGAATCCGGTTCTGTTCACCTTGGAGCTGATGGATTGGTCTAACTCTGAACCCTCTACAGTGATTGTCATAGGGTCCTACGAGGCTGCCTTAATGGCTAGTGATCTTTGCACGAAGACAGATGTTCTTCAGTTCGTTACGAAATTCCTGGGAGGAAGGAACGGCTTACGGAGGAGTGCAATTAGTGGAGGAAGAAAATGACCAAAGACAGGGCTTGGATTTCGCTCCTGGGGATGAATGACTGAAAGGACGGAATGAGTGAGACTTTATGGAGGGTTGTAGGGGGGCAGGCTTCCTGGACGTATGGGACATGGGCTCTCTGAGTAGATGAGCTGTTTCAGTATTATTAATGATTTTCTGAAATTGAAGACTAGCAGTCTACTGTAAGGAAAACTTACAAAGATTTGTAAGTGCATTTGCTGTGGGCATAGCGGAGTGCTTGGCTATTTTTCGAAGTTTTTGTAGGTGAATGTGGGCTGGAGTGTGAGCACGTGGTTGGTAGGAAGAGGCCTGTAATCAGGTTGTGCAGTCTTTTCTTACTCGGAGGTGGTGGAGGTAGTATCTTACGGAAGAGATTGTCTTGATGGGGTCTAATTAAATTAACAAAAGGAAACAGTTTGAGGCAGTGTAATGACAGCTATATACGTTTTCCTGTCAGCTGCATCGGATTGGAGTAGTGGTAATTTTAACCCTGTCTCGTGGATCAAAGCGACGCTGGTAACATTTCTGAAGACAGTTTTCTGATGTGTAGCAGCAGTGGTGTAACTACGGTAAATGGCGACCAGGCCAAACTTAAATTTTGTACCCCGTACTCTCTGCCCCCTCGTCTACCCAACTCTTCTCCTTTCTTGTTTAATTCTTAACTACATTTGAAAGTATCAGTAAAGCACACTCGGAATGTACGTGTTTTTCGTTAAGTATTAAGTATTTTGCACAAAAGTAAGGTTAAGTATTGAACTCCTTAGTTAGGGAACCACTTTCAGTTAAGAAAATCCAAAAGAACCCAACACTCTGCACTTGCGGGTTGTTAGGAAAATGTTTGGATAATGAAGAATAACTAAATAAAATGTACATATTTCAATATTTTTTGTGTGATACAGTTCAAAACACGGAACAACACAAAGTTCAAAGTCACGTAGCTTGTAACAATGACACGGCTCCTTCTTCAATTATTAATTGTCGATCAATGCAAAGCCACATGCCTGGCTTTTTCGACACAGGGAAATGATTCCAGGTAGTAGCTAAGGAAAAGAAATAAGTTTCTCCGTACCTAGAAGGCACAATGAAATGATTGCATTAGTGGTCAAGAAGAAGAAGTAAGTGTGTATGTGCGCAGAAGGTGTAACTCTTGAGGAACTCTACCTGAACACAGTACTATCCGAATCTGCTCACGATTTACTTTCGCTCTTTTCCAGCTTTCTCCTTTTCCATTTTATTGCCCTCCAGTCCATTCTTTCCTTTCCTTCTTCTTCCTCATCCTGCTCCTTTCGCCCTGCCTCATTCCCTTTCCTTTAATTCTGTCTACCAATTTTTTCGCCTGTCAGGAAACTGCGCCTCCGCATAAACGAAGTCACCGAACGAGGTGGCGCAGTGTTTAGCACTCTGGACTCGCACTGGGGAGGACGACGGTTCAAACCCGCGATCGGCCATCCTAATTTAGTTTTTCCGTGATTTCCCTAAATCACTTCAGGCAGGTGCCCGAATGGTTCCTTTGAACGCGCACGGCCGATTTCCATCCCCATCCCTCCTAGTCCGATGGGACCTCGCTATTTAGTCTCCTACCCCAAATCAACCAATCAACCATAAACCGAGAGCGGGATACGTACCTCGGCTGCCACACCCTAGCTGCGCCAATGTGTAGAAGTGCCGAGGATCCACCAACAAATGCTTCCTAGTCACCTCACGAAGTGATCCATAAACTAATTTGTATCTCGTGTCGCTCATGGCAAAGAGTGGATTCTGGCAGCGGAGGCGAATGGGAGACGCCACGGTTCTACCGAGTGCAAAACGAACGAAAAGTTCATCACGAACACGTAAACATGGTTGGTCGGTAACTGCACTACTGGCCATTAAAATTGCTACACGAAGAAGAAATGCAGATGATAAACCGGTATTCATTGGACAAATATATTACGCTATAACTGACATGTGATTACATATTCACGCAATTTGGATGCATAGATCCTGAGAAATCAGTACCCAGAACAACCACCTCTGGCCGTAATAACGGCCTTCATACGCCTGGGCATTGAGTCAAACAGAGCTTGGATGGCGTGTACAGGTACAGCTGCCCATGCAGCTTCAATATGATACCACAGTTCATCAAGAGTAGTGACTGGCGTATTGTGACGAGCCAGTTGCTCGGCCACCATTAACCAGACGTTTTCAATTGGTGAGAGATCTGGAGAATGTGGTGGCCAGGGCAGCAGTCGAACATTTTCTGTATCCAGAAAGGCCCGTACAGGACCTGCAACATGCGGTCGTGCATTATCCTGCTGAAATGTAGGGTTTCGCAGGGTAGAGCCACGGGTCGTAAAGCATCTGAAATGTAACGTCGACTGTTCAAAGCGCCGTCAATGCGAACAAGAGGTGACCGAGAGGTGTAACCAATGGCACCCCATACCATCACGCCGGGTGATACGCCAGTATGGCGATGACGAATACACGCTTGCAAAGTGCGTTCACCGCGATGTCGACAAACGCGGATGCGACCGTCATGATGCTGCACACAGAACCTGGATTCATCCGAAAAAATGACGTTTTGCCATTCGTGCACTCAGGTTCGTCGTTGAGTACACCATCGCAGGCGCTCCTGTCTGCGATGCAGCGTCAAGGGTGACCGCAGCCATGGTCTCCGAGCTGATAGTCCGTGCCGCTGCAAACTTCGTCGAACTGTTCGTGGAGATGGTTGTTGTCTTGCAAACGTCCCCATCTGTTGATTCATGGATCGAGACGTGGCTGCACGATCCTTTACAGCCGTGCGGATAAGATGCCTGTCATCTAGACTGCCAGTGATACGAGGCCGTTGGGATCCAGCACGGCGTTCCGTATTACCCTCCTGAAGCTACCGATGCCATATTCTGCTAACAGCCATTGGATCTCTACCAACGCGAGCAGCAGTGTCGCGATACGATAAACCGCAATCGAGATAGGCTACAATCCGACCTGTTTCAATGTCGGAAACGTGATGGTACGCATTTCTCCTCCTTACACGAGTCATCACAACAACGTTTCACCAGGCAACGCCGGTCAACTGCTGTTTGTGTATGAGAAATTGGTTGGAAACTTTCCTCATGTCAGGACGTTGTAGGTGTCGCCACCGGCGCCAACCTTGTGTGAATGCTCTGAAAAGCTAATCATTTGCTTATCACTGCATCTTCTTCCTGTCGGTTAAATTTCGCGTCTGTAGCACGTCGTCTTCGTGGTGTAGCAATTTTAATGGCCAGTAGTGTATTTAAGGACATACATCGTTAAGATGAGTCTAGTGAAGAAGGTCAAGGCACGAATGGAGGCGCGCAGCCAGCCACGTTCCAACGCTACATTCTTCAGCAGAAGAAGTGAGATGGGGACCGCCAAGCTCTGTGCACTAATTATGTAAATGTGGGGACAAATGAAGGAAACAGCAGACAAGAGGAGCTGTTGGAACGTTACTCTGAATGGGCTCTCTCCCAGGAGTTTTACTGCGCCGTCCACGCCGTAGTCAAGGGAATGAAATTGTCAGTCGTGACGCGACGTGTCAGAACAAACTAGGCTGACGGTAATGGCCGGTTAACGGTCTGAGCAAACAGCGCCCGGCGGAGGTACGCCTCCAGCCGGGATGGCGGCTCTGCCTGACGGGACAGAAAGCGACAGAACGGGACAGAGCGAGACAGCCGGCTGGCTGGGGTCGCCGCTCTCCAAGGCTTAGCAGCAGCCTGCCAACCACTGCATCCCGCGTCACCAATTGTCAGGCCGTGTCTAACAGCGGGCAACAAGAGCGCGCTGCCCAGATGGCCGACTCCGGCACGCGCTCTGGTAATTCAGCGCCGAAAGGGCCCACATCCCAGTTCCCCCTGCGGCGTTAGCGTGTTCCAGCACACCTACGCAATTAAGAGAGCTGGCGGTATTTCTAACACTGCTTCTTCATTTCTTTTCGCGTCAGTCCGAGAGTTGCTTAGCAGCAGTCTGTCTACAGTCTGTAGTTGTCTCTGTCGCCTTCTTCATTTCTGTCTAGGAACTGCGGCTAACATGTTTCATAATTCGATCTCTGTACTCCAGTCGCGGCCTTTCTGTAGTTCTTTTTCCATTAACATAACCGAGCGCTAAGGTCGAAAAAACTTACGGGTTTGCTGCCGGGTGACGTCGTCGAACACCGCCGATATTTCGACAGGAGCACACCCTGCCATTCTCAAGGCACAAATGCAATGAAGAAAACTTGTGCGAGCAAATCTAATACCTCGGTTCACAGAGGAGAAACAAGGAAGACACCACACACAGAACAAGTGTCAACACAAACAAAGATAACTAAGATCAGAAATATCGATAGTTACTATTAATCAACAGGTGAGGTAGCACTAATTCTGTCCCTCTGTTTTTTGATGAGAGACAGAGCCGGATTCCAAGCAGCATTTAAACAAAATCCACCATCTCTGTTAATAAGATTGTTTGATAGTCTGCTTTCAACAGCTTCCTTAATAACACTATCCCAATAGCTGGACGCGCAAGCCAGAATCTCCGTGTTGTTGTATTCCATTGGGTGACCGGTGTCAAGGCAATGTTCTGCAATAGCGGATTTGCTCGGTTGTTGTAAGCATGTGTGACGCTTATGTTCAATACACCGGTCTTCCTTCCACAGTCCTGATTGCCTGACCAATATATGACATGCCACAACTGCAAGGAATACGATAGACCCCAGCCTTACGCAAACCAAGATCATCTTTTACGGACGCCAACAGGGCCTTAATCTTAGAAGGTGGTCGAAAAACACATTTCACATCATATTTCCGCAAAATACGGCCAATCCTGTTGGAAATCGGGTTCGATTCCCGGCGGGGTCTGGGATTTTCTCTGTCTCGTGATGACTGAGTGTTGTGTGATGTCCTTAGGTTAGTTAGGTTTCAGTAGTTCTAAGTTCTAGGGGACTGATGGCCATAGATGTTAAGTCCCATAGTGCTCAGAGCAATTTGTCCTGTTGGAAATGCTTCCTGCATATTTCTGATGTTGGTCATCTTTGGTTGTGTTGACACTTGTTCTGTGTGTGGTGTCTTCATTGTTTCTCCTCAATGAACAGAGGTATTAAATTTGCTTGTACATTTTTCCTGCCTTGCATTTGTGCCTTGAGAATGGCAGGGTGTGCTCCTGTCGAAATATCGGCGGTGTTCGACGATGTCACCCGGCAGCAAACCCGTAAGTTTTTTGAACATTCGATTCGCCGGGAAAAGTTGAGGTCTCACAAGTGTTAAGGTGACAAACGTGCAGGTCACGAATTCGACCACCAGTGAGGCCTACGATATTTATCTGTCACTTACCACTTTTTTCATCTCTGGCCAAGTCTGTCAATGCGAAAAGTGGAGTATTACTGCGCCGTTTGGGATGCTTACCGACAGTCTGCCCACAGCTTGTGGCGTAGAGGTACCGACATAGTAGCTGAACGTGTTCGATCAGAGAGCTGGAACTCCTTTGTACTTTGTAAAAAAAAACTGAGTGAAGTATTCAAAGATGAACTTGAAGCGGTGTCACGTGACGACCGCACAGACCAAATGCCGAGAACAGTGACGAAAAAATTGAAGAGCACAAGTGGTTAGCGTCGCTACCTGTAGGTCACGGGTCCAGGGTTCGATTCCCGACTGGGACGAGAATTTTCTTCGCTGGCGGAATAGATTTTTGTTTTCTCCTATTCATTTCATCATGTCTTCAGAGTCGCTCCAGTCATGGAAGAGGAGTCGTATAGGAAACCACAGACGGCGTCTCCCAGCCAAAAAAGGCATACCAACCTAGTTTCACCAGATAGGATTCAAGCAGGACATCGAAAAAGTTCAAAGGTCACCACGTTTTGTACTGTCGCGCTTATGAAAAGTGAGTTGGTGTGGCAATCATTACAACAAAGGGATTATTATTCGTTGGGGCGAAAACTTTCCAGAAAATTTGGCTCATCAACTTTCTCCTCCGAATTTCAAATATTTTGTTGAGTTCTAGCCACTTAGGAAGAACTAACCATCGTAATAAGAGAAAACAGAGCTCTCTCAGAAGGAATTAGGTATCCATTTTTCCACGTGCTATTCGAGGATGGAATGGCTGGGAAATAGTCTGAAAGTCTGCCTCTGTCTGCCAAACACTTAGCAATGAACAGAAGAGTAGTCACATAGATGTAGATCCGAAGCCCACGTTAAACTATAGGTCTCCTTATGGCTTGCTGGTCGGAGGAAGGCAACGGTGTACGAGTTCTGACGTGACCTAATAAAGAATTGCGGTGCTCTAGCCAATATTACGGTTGATGACAAATCTTCTTCCCAATTATTACCATTTTAGGAACCATTATCTGAATTCTTCTTTCTGCTATAGCGTTCCACAAAGTTTTCTCTCACATTCTTACCAATACTTCATAATCTCATCAGTCCATTCGATATTTAGGAGGCACCTGCACTCGAACATCTCAAACTAGTTCACACTTTCCTTTTCTCCGTCTCCAGGTGCCAGATCAGTTCTCGCAGCAATACAGTGCCGCACGTATGCTTTCAGAAAAATTTTCCCGATCTGTAGGTTGTTACTTTTAGAGATTAATCTCTCCTTATTTTTACTGAATGCACCACTGCTACATGACAGGAACTGCGTCTCCATAGAGGGAGCATGAGCCGAAAGTAAAGATGAATCTTTCATTATTTACAGAGCGCCAAGAAATGACATGCGACATGACATCATTCGTCTGTGTTACGGTGCTAAGTCAGAAGTAAATGAAAAATCGTAAACTCAACATTGTTTTATATGTTTGCGCGTCAAAATAGATACCAGGCACTCTACGTTTCGCAAAGCAATATACTCCCAAGTTGAAAGTCAAAATCAGTGTGTCTCGTATGCATGTCTAATTTGAAGCAGGTACGGTACCGAAGAATTTTAATTTAAACCATCAAATTATATAATCCAACATAAGAATTGTTACATATGCAGACCACGGAATAGTGGAAATGAGTAACGTATCACCAACGCTAGTTAGCATCCCTACCTACTCCACCTTCTGGGCACACGGGTTAGAAACAAGATTATCTTAACATAATGTTAATTCGTTTTTCTGTGTGTTGTAGGGTATTTCGTGTGCAACTGCCATGGCTCCTTTTCCTGTTCCAGTCGCGAATGGTTTGCGGGAAGAGAGATTGCTGGTACGCCACCGTGAGAACTCCAGTCTTTCTGATTTTTCACTTCACGGTCTTCCTGCAAGATACACGTCGCAGGAAGTGCTATATTGGTTGATCCAGGAGAAGAGAAACTGAAATTTACGACATGTTTCTGTTGTAATCTCGTCAAAATGTTTGAAACTCAGCCAAAAACTTCACAAACGCACGACTAGAAAACACAAAATAATTATTTGATTAAAAAATATTTTAATATAGTATACCACGTTTTTAAATCTGAGTGGCCTTGCCGCAGCGGATACACCGGTTCCCGTGAGATCACCGAAGTTAAGCGCTGTCGGGCTTGGTCGGCACTTGCATGGGTGACCATCCAGGCCGCTATGCGCTGTTGCTATTTTTCGGGGGGAATTCAGCCTCGTCATGCCAATTGAGGAGCTACTCGACCGAATAGTATCGGCTCAGGTCAAAGAATACCATCATAACGACCGGGAGAGCGGTGTGCTGACCTCACGCCCCTCCTATCGGCATCCTCCACTGAGGATGACACGGCGGTCGGATGGTCCCTGTAGGCCACTCGTGGCCTGAAGACGGAGTGCTTTAAAAAGTACGAAATAATTTCTTCCAGGACATAACGCTTCATATCCTCATACAGATACTCCCGAAATATTTTGTTTTGAATTTTTAACAGTCGTGAAAATACTTGTAGGATTTAAAACGAAAAATGGGGGTCACTTGCCGTACACAATACTTGAGTGAGTGGTTAATTTCTTGATTGTTACACTACTTACTAACTGATACATTATCAACTGCATGCGCCCCTTGCGTTCCGTTTTACATCTTACACGCATTTTCACAGCTATTAAAAATTCACAGTTACAAAATTTCAGGACTATGTGTATGGGATGAGGAAGCTGTTGGAACTAGGAGAAATAATTTATACTTTTTAGTCCGATTTAGAAACGTGGCATATTAAAAATTCATTTTTATTTAAATAATTAATTCAAAACTCTGTTAACAATTTATATTCTTCCCGCCTGGCAACAGTATGTTATTGTTTCTACTTCAGACTGATGTAAGTCAACATCTGTGAATAAGAATGGAATCTTATAAATTTTGTTTTCTTAATGTCACACATTTACCATGTCTACTAGCGAGTACTTTTAGAAAGTTAATGGGTTATGGTACAATAGAGTGCAGCTATTACAAACGACATCCGCGAGTAGTTTCCGCCTATCGCAAACGCGCTGCGAGCTAGAGAGGACGAGATGTGAAGCTAATTGACGTAATAGGAGCTAATTTACGGCCTCACGTAGCAGCGGGCTCGAAAAACCGCCATTCATTACTCCGTAACAACGGTGCTGTGGTCGTCACGGTTGGAGAACAAGAGGCCCCCTGTCAGTCCTGCTGCGCCATCTGTGTGCGGCTGGGATCACGGCTCGTGCCTTGCCAAGACCGCGCGCCCGGCAGCTGCTTGCGGAATGGCGAGAAAACCGCGTCCTTGACAGCTGGGTCATGTGATGAGAATACTGCAGCGCACTCGTGTACGCATCTGGCCTCCTCCTCCAATAAGGGCAGCGGGACGCGTCTGCAGTGTGTAAATGGTAACTGCTTGCAACGAACCACAGTCGTGTATAGCAATTCGAGACGAAAAATTTGATACAGGACACTTGTGGTCTATCAAGCCAGATTGGCCTAAAAAAAGCCACCAAAGCTACAACTCAAAAGCACCAGACGAAGGTTTGAAATTTGTCTCCCCTGTTAAGCGACCAGCTTAGTAGGGGACGCTTCATACTGTAAATCACGGCTTTTGATACGCTTCAAATATGTTGTAGAGGCACGTACCCTGAGCTGTCTGGTTTTTTAGCGGCGGGTCTTGGTTTTTTAGAAAATCGATTTTGAAGTTCATTGCGCGCTTTGTATACCCGTAACATTACACATATTTCGAGCAAGTCAGCGTAACGCAGCGGTAAAGGTTCACGGCTACCGCACTGGACGTACCGTGTTCGAATCCTGCTTGTTACATTTTTTTATTGTTTTCAAAATTGACCTAATTTTTCAATTTTATTTGCAAGAATATCAACAAACAGTGTAAGGGGTGCGAAATTATAAAGATATATTAAGTTATTAATTTTTTCAAATATTCATTCCGTTTGTGGTTTTAACTACTGTATAAGGCATTCTCATACATATAACAACAAATATGTATTACAGGCCACTAAAGACGCTTCATAAACGAAATAAGCGAAAAGCGTATCGCAAAAAAATGCCTTTCATTTAGTAGCAAAGGCGGTACGTACCTCCATGTGATGCGAGTATCTGTGGATAACAGTTACTGCGGTCACGTAACAACTGCGTTAAAGGTGACGGGGGCATAAACGCGAGGGAAGACGTCACAGGTAAGCAAGCAGTTTACCCGTGTCGTGATACTGTGTAAGCACGTCCCACTTACCCAGGTAAATAGGGCGGGCATCGATGGCAATGTTTGAAACGGTACACACACACACACACACACACACACACACACACACACACACACACACAGAGAGAGAGAGAGAGAGAGAGAGAGAGAGAGAGTGAGTTCCAAGGTCAGTGGATGCAAACAGTTTGGGGTGTGGTTCGTACTACGTTTGCTCCATTTGATGGAAAAACACCACCTTATCGACTTGAGGCACAGCAGAATCACTGTAAAAAGCATATTCGTTGAACTGTGCTGCTTTTCCCTTTCCAGTAAATGTTCCCGAAGTTACTCAGCATTGTGCCCCACGACGACGCTGTCACCGAGAAAACCAATCTGTGCTCTTGTTAAACAGTTTGTACATTATTACAAACACAAAATGACGAAGCATATCACCCGAAAATGCTGAGCACAAATACAATTTAACTAATGTGTCAACAAATTATGAATGTTTGCGGACGTGAAAGATACGTCACTTTGAAACCACGACCTTCATGACACTACTAGCGTTCACAAGAGAGCTACATAAACACTTTCCACATCGTTGTGAAGTTCGTGGCAGAGCGTACTTGCGTTATATGACGTGATAGGATTCCTCCTGTTCTCTTCGCGAATGGATCTTGAATCTTGAAACTTTCTGGTAAATTAGAAACGTGTGGCAGAACGGGAGACGAACCTGGGACCTTTGCCTTTGCCTAACTTTGTCTTCGCGGTCCCAGTAGGATTAATACGTAGGGGGCTATAGTATGTTGCTAGATTCTTCACTTGAATACTACTTCTTGAAACTATGTAAGCAGGCTTCATTAGGATAATTGACGTCTGTTTCCAAGCGACAGTCAAATCAGCTTTTCCAGGACTTTCGTGACGTTGTCCCGTGACGCAAGCAAACGTGTGGCCGTTCGTGCTGCTCTTCTCTGTATACAGGTATATTCAGTATCCGCGTTTAGTCCTATTTCGTATGGGTCCCACACATTTCAGCGCTGGGACGCGTAAGTGTTTTGAAGGCAGTCTCCTTTGTAAAGTGAATACATTTTCGCAATATCCTATCAATGAAACGATGTTTGCCACGTGACTGACCTACGTCTGAGCCTACACGACTATTCCATTTCATATACGAATGTAAGACGTAAGCTTATTCGTTGATAAACTCGTGGATACATCTAGGCTCTGTAGTTTGGCCTGTTGATAAATTTACTGAGACGACTACTCAGGACGTGACTTGGATGGCACACACCGAAAAGGAAATTTTAGCACGAAAAACAATATGATCATACTTTGTAGTCAAGTTCTCGATCTCCCCGTTTCATTGCCACACTTACTTCTACACTTCGAATATTAAATTCTAAAAACATCTGTCTCCTCTAACTTCAACCAAGCGAAGTGGCCCAGTTTTGTAGCACTGGATTCCTATTCGCGAGGGAAGGACCTCGCTCGTAGTCCGAGAAAAAGGGGAAGAATGTAGAAGTGAAAAAATTTTCGCAGAAAGAAAACCTTCCAAAGAGAATCGATGCATGGTCGTTGTAGAGTAGACCGACACTAGTGAACAATGCCGTGTTTGCTGAAAGAAATTTAGTGGTCACAAAATCAACACCGGAGTTAAAGAAGGGAGGAAGTAAGCTCACGCCATTGCAGACGGAGCACTGACTGACTTCGGCTGCTGTTCTCTTGAAAAAATGATAATGAGATAATCTGCTAATACAGATACATCCCGTAAAACAAATGGCTCTGAGCACTATGGGACTCTACTGCTGTGGTCATAAGTCCCCTAGAACTTAGAACTACTTAAACCTAACTAACCTAAGGACATCACACACATCCATGCCCGAGGCAGGATTCGAACCTGCGACCGTAGCGGTCGTGCCGTTCCAGACTGTAGCGCCTTTAACCGCTCGGCCACTCCGGCCGGCTCCCGTAAAACATTAAGCACGTATAGCGAATTGTGATCCTGACCTCACCCCCTCACAAATAAGAGTCTAATGTCCGAAATGCTCCGCCACTTGGTTAGAATTAAGGCAAAAATTCCCCACAGTTCTTGTAGTATGGTACAAAGTGTGGAAATAAAAGAGGGGCAGGGACAGCCCGAAACAGTGAACTCATTTGAAAAGAGATCCTACTCGAGGATTAAATACTCATATGAATGGAGAAAACTATACAGGCTGAAAATTATTGTGACCCGTTAAGGATTGCGATACAAAGCAGGCAATCGATGATCTTGGAGATAGTAGACTAAGACAGGAAAAAAAACGACTCAGCACGAAGGAATTACCCGAATGGGATGGGATTTGTTATGTCTCACGTACACGCACAGACAAACAATAAATACAATTTGACGAAAACTGGATGATTTATTAAAGAGAAAGAGCTTCACAAATTGAGGGAAGTCAAAAACGCGTTGGTCCACCTCTGGCCCATATGCGAGCTGCACTGATTGATAGAGTAGTTCGACTTCATAACCCAGACCATAGAGCTCAAAACTTTCTCCATTGGGAGAGACATCCGGTGACCTTGCCGACTAAGGTAAGGTTTGCCAAGGACGAAGACAATCAGTAGAAACTCGCGCCGGGTACGGGCGTGCATTATACTGCTCCAGGATTGTTTGCCACGAAGAGTAATAAAACGGGGCGTAGAATATCGTTGACCTACCATTTCGCTGTAAAGATTACAACCAAAGGTGTCCTATGAAAAAGAATGGCACCCTACACCATTACTATGGGTTGTGGGCCGTATGACGGGCGACATTCAGTTAGTTATCCGAACAGTGTACGGGCCGTCTCCAGATACGTTTTCGGCTTGGAATCTCACTGACTAGAGTAGAATTGTCTTCTGATGAATACCACTTCCAACTGAGTCACAATAATCAGCGAAGACGTGTCTGGAGGGGAAACACGCCACTCTTTGTTGGATCTTCTCTCTCTCTTCTACTAATCCTACTTAGTGAGGGTCCCACACTGATAAACAATACAAAACAGTGTGTCGAACGAGTGGTTTGTAAGCCACTTCGTCGTATGCACACCAGTGTGCGCCTGTTCCAGATGAATCGTTCAGGAGGTAACAAAAAGTAAGGAAGCCAATGGTGGACTGACTAGGAAGATTCCCAGGTAGATGCCGTGTTTCTTGACTTCCGCAAGGCGTTCGATACAGTTCCCCACAGCCGTTTAATGAACAAAGTAAGAGCATATGAACTATCAGACCAATTGCGTGATTAGACTGAAGAGTTCCTAGATAACAGAACGGAGAATATCATTCTCAATGGAGAGAAGTCTTCCGAATTGAGTGATTTCAGTTGTGCCGCAGGGGAGTGTCGTAGGAACGTTGCTATTCACAATATACATAAATGACCTTGTGGATGACATCGGAAGTTCACTGAGGCTTTTTGCGGATGATGCTGTGGTATATCGAGAGGTTGTAACAATGGAAAATTGTACTGAGATGCAGGAGGATCTGCAGCGAATTGACGCATGGTGCAGGGAATGGCAATTGAATCACAATGTAGACAAATGTAATGTGCTGCGAATACATAGAAATAAAGATCCCTTATCATTTAGGTACAATACAGCAGGTCAGCAACTGGAAGCAGGTAATTCCATAAATTATCTGGGAGTAGGCATTAGGAGTGATTTAAAATGGAATGACCATATAAAGTTGATCGTCAGTAGAGCAGATGCCAGACTGAGATTCATTGGAAGAATCCTAAGCAAATGCAATCCGAAAACAAAGGAAGTAGGTTACAATACGCTTGTTCGCACACTGTTTGAATACTGCTCAGCAGTGTGGGATCCGTACCAGATAGGGTTGATAAAAAGAGATAGAGAAGATCCAACGGAGAGCAGCGCACTTCGTTACAGGATTATTTAGCAATCGCGAAAGCGTTACGGAGATGATAGATAAACTCCAGTGGAAGACTCTGCAGGAGAGACGCTCAGTAGCTCGGTACGGGCTTTTGTTGAAGTTTCGAGAACATACCTTCACCGAGGAGTCAAGCAGTATATTGCTTCCTCCTACGTATAACTCGCGAAGAGACCATGAGGATAAAATCAGAGAGATTAGAGCCCACACAGAGGCATACCGACAATCCTTATTTCCACGAACAATACGAGACTGGAACAGAAGGGAGAACCGATAGAGGTACTCAAGGTACCCTCCGCGACACACCATCAGGTGGCTTGCGGAGTATGGATGTAGATGTAGAAGAGCTGTGTCAGTAGAGAGTCCGCCGCTGCTGACAGCAGACTCACCAGTACCTTGACGGGTGGTGTAGCTGTTCTGGAGGACCTCCTCTGTCGCGCCATGACGGCAGCCGCTCGGCGTGCGCTGGACACTGTAACCGCCGCTGACAGCCCGGCTCGGCACGCGTGGACTGGACGGACACTGTGCTCGGCGTTCCCAGCGGCGAGCCGGCGCGGCGCGTTACGTCAGCGTCAACACTGCGGCGTGGACGTGCCCGCGGCCCGCAAAACACGGCGCGCCGTCCTCTGGCTCACGTCCAGCCGTGGGCAGCGCGGCAAGTGGTCCATCCGCTCCGGCCAGCACGTGGCCCAAGGCGCGCATATCGCCGCCTGCTCTACGCTTCCGGGCCAACTACTGGTTTATCCCCGCTTTCCGGATCGACCAGCAATACGGTACTTTGGCGAAATAGTCCGGAACTCGGCAGCGCCCTTCGACCACAGATACTAGTAGACCAGCCTTGCTGTGCAGAAGCTATAGGGCTGGTGTGGATCCAACATAACCCCCGTGACTATTGGCAAAACGTGGCGGGATTTCAAATCAGCGGTCTGCCATCCTATGTGTGTATCGTATTTTACCCACATTTCTCAATTGACTGCCAAACGCTTCCAACAAAAATTACGTTTTTATTTGCGAAAAATTATGTCAGAACTACATTTGACCTCTGATTTGTTCACAGTACCATTTATAAAATCTAACAAATACATCGAACGCCCCTCTGGTGGGCAGCGGGACTAAATGACTATAAACTATAAATTAAAGTAAAATGTCGTTAAAATTCTTTTAAACAGTAAGAGTGGGCTTGTGTCAAAACTTTAAACATTGGATTCGCCGCGTTTTGAGCTCTAGTCACTTATAAAAGAAAATGGGATATGGGAATTTTGTCAACTATAGGTGCCAAAATTGTCGACTTTAGGAGCAGGTCTATTTTAGAGTACCAATTTTAGGTGCACTTCAAAGGCTCAGTTCCTACTATTTTTACAAAAGTTTAAACTATCAATTTAAAAAAAAATGGTATTTTAGATGAAAGGTGAGACTTTGAAGTTTCAGAAAATAATTTTGGAGCCTACATTTATTTAATAGTATTAGAAGGTAGAAACAAATTCTCTTCATGTGTCGACTATAGGTGCTCTTACCTTATTGTAATCTCACTTGTATATACAAAAAGGCGCGTATGTGCAGATGCCTTAAAGTTTTTCCGTTTCGGGCCCTGTATCCAAAGCTGCCTTCGGTTTTCATCCTTAGGGAACCTATGAGTAGGAACGAGAAACAGTTATACTTACTTCTGTAACCGAATTATCAGATACTTTCCAAAATGTAATATGAGTCTGACTTTACAGGCATCACTTTCAACACTTTAATTTACGTGATACTCTATTTCAAGTGTAAAAAACATATAAAAGTAACTTCAGCAGATTTCAATAAACGCATCTGCACTATCACAGAAACACACGTGAAATGTAATGCCATTTCCCCCGACAAAACGCTGAGTACAGCCATAAGCGCAACACGAAACAAGCATGTTTTGCCAACATTCACGTGCCTTCAGCCCAGACATGTTGGACCCACGAAAATGACGTCAGGGCCAGTCTATTATATTTATGGTCGAAGGCAGCGCCTCGCTGATATTTTCTTGAGCTTCTCACTTGCCGCCGGCCGCTGTGACTGAGCGGTTCTAGGCTCTTCAGTCGGGAATCGCGCTGCTGCTACGGTCGCACGTTCGAATCCTGTCTCGGGCACTGATGTGTGTGATGTCCTTAGGTTGGTTAGGTTTAAGTAGTTCTACGTCTAGGGGACTGATGACCTCCGATGTTAAGTCCCACAGTGCTTAGAGCCATTTGAAGCATTTTTTTTCTCATTTGCCTGCACGGGAAAACTAGGTATTTTGAATCATCACAGTCGCCGATTCTTTCCTCCGATTCTGGTACACGTAATTACAATCTCATCTGGAATTATTTGTTTTGACAAATCATTGATTACCTAATATTCTTATAAATAACCCTATATCAAGCAAAGGACCTAAATCACCGTTAGGCGTTCAGTTCTGCATCTATCAACTATTTTCCTTTTGGCGTGCCATCGGTTTCTCTTGTATGTGGTTTTGCTATTCGATTCTGTAGTCGACGTTATTTTTTAGGGTTCCGTACCTCAATCTGTAAAAATGGAAGCCTTATCGGATAACTTTGTTGTCTTTTTATTGAAAATGAAACTCCTCCAGCTGTACTTAAGATTTCATATTTATTTGGTTACTAGCTTCGACGTTGAGTCAACGCCATCTTCAGGCCTGTACACTTTGATGATATTAGTTGTGTGTGGCTGAGTACTAGAAGTCCGCGGTGGGACCAATACGTGCTGCACATGGATGGCGGGCAGTAACTAGTGTTAAGTTTAATCGATATTATCAAAGTGTACGGGCCTGAAGATGGCGTTGATGCAACGTCAAAACTAGTAGCCAAATAAATATGAAATCTTAAGTACAGTTGAAAGAGTTTAATTTTTAATAAAAATTATACCTGCTGATGTTCCACCATCATGCAATTTAAATATGGATGTACGAAAATTAAAAAAAAAAGAAATATCTTTGTTGTCTGTCTGTCTGCTAAAAACCTCTCCTTTCTCAGGAACGGGTGGACATGCCAAAGCTCAAATGTTTGTCACTTAGTGCGGTCTATGGTCCACTGGCGGTGTAAAACATTGAAGATTCTAAGTCAATGCAATCAAAACATACCGCCATTTATGTCACATATTTCAGTACTCGCAAACTCACTCATCAAAACCTATATCTACTTCCTGTTGGTTTAGAATCGTGAAAGTTAGCTAAAAGGAAAGTTGCAAAGTACAGCCAAAGGAAAAAAAATCCGAAAACTGTAAATTTGCAATTATATCACAAGAAAACATTTTTTGTCGAAATGTTCAAATGTGTGTGAATTCCTAAGTGACGAAACTGCTGAAGTCATCGGTCTCTAGATTTACACGCTACTTCAACTAACGTATGCGACTTAACATCTGAGGTCATAAGTCCCCTAGACTTAGAACTACTTAAACCTAACTAACCTAAGGACACCACACACATCCATGCCCGAGGCAGGGTTCGAAACTGCGACAGTAGCAGCAGTGCGGTTCCGGACTGAAGAGCCTAGAACCGCTCGGCCACAGCGGACGGCTGAATTTGTTCTGCTACATAATGTTTCGCCCTTGGTCAATAATATGCTGTTCAAATTTGACGTGATTCTGAGTAGTGGTTCTCATCCTACAGAGTTTCAAATGGCTCTGAGCACTATGGGACTTAACATCGGAGGTCATCAGTCCCCTAGAACTTAGAAATACTTAAACCTAACTAACCTAAGGACATCACACACATCCATGCCCGAGGCAGGATTCGAACCTGCGACCGTAGCGGTCGCGCGGTTCCAGACTGTAGCGCCTAGAACCGCTCGGCCGTTAGTTTTGAAATTTAGACTTTTTAAAACATTAGTTTTAACGGTTTTCTACGAATTTTAAAATTGTGAATACATTTGTTTTACATCACTTCAACCGCAGCAAAAGTTCTGTCGCACCACTCTACGGTTCGGATTTTTTCTCGTCAGAGATACCGGTACGGCGTTCTGGTGCGTACCGTCACCAATCTAGCCCTGCGCATAACTGTAGTATCCTTTTCGTTTACTATCAAATTGTACAAGTGAAAACAATCTGAAAATTGTATGGCACCCGCCAAAATGTTTCAAGATACCCTTTAACATCTTTTCCTCCTTTCATGTTACACCCCTATTACTCGATAAAAATGTAAAGCAAGTGCAATATAGACCAGAACGCTTGCGTGTGTCTCTATTCTAGGCACTACTGGGAAAGCTGCAGAGGTGGTGTTGCCAAGCGTGAAAGTGAGGGAGCGGCCGCGGTGAGAAGGCTCATAGTTATTTATCAAGCTGGGCTTGGGCGGAGAGTGGCTCTGAATTTCGCATGACTTGACGCTGTGCAGTCAGTATCGAAAATAGCGGGGGACGCCTGGCGACCGTCAGGGAGTGGGATGGTGGGCGCTCCACTTGGGGACCGCGCTGACGGAGTCCAGGGCCAGGCAGCACTCTGCAAACAAACGACGGCACTCCTCTGAGTCACCGCCGGGCCTCTCTGTGCGCGTGGCCGGCGCGCACTTACAACCGGGGCTAAACCTCTACGTCAAGTACTGTGTCCACTTACGAGCAGTGTCGACGATTTAAGTCAGCAGGTGGGCTACACACTGCTGCCCAGTAAAACTGCATCACAAGGGACGATAGCAAATAACGAAATTTTACTTGTGCACGCACAGTACAGTAAGAGCAACACACGATTAAATTTTTAGGTGGGTTGGGGGTGTATAGGCGCTTTACATAGTACATAGAACTCCCTCGTCTGGCAGCACCAGTGGCTCCAGAACGGCTGGACATCGCGTTGAATCGAGCTGTGTTGACAGAAGCGGTCTTGCGTTATCTTGTTGAAGAAAAAATGAGACAGGACACAGCCACCGACCATGGCACATCAGAAATGGAATAGCTGATGTTCAAATTATAGTTCATGCGAACCAGAGGTGAACGTGTTGCGCACCTAATGGCGTCTCGCAGCATCATGCCAGGTGCTTATACCGAAAGACGATGATGACTGCAGACTAGCAATGTTTACTCCCAGCAGTGTCTCCACACGCGGGCACAACTACTGTGATACTGCAAGCAGAACCAGGACTCGTTTTAGAAGACTACGTGATGCTCTTCCTGAGTCGAGTGTTCTCATCTGGCGCCCCACTGTCGGTGCACATCATTTAGACGAGGGCAGTCGTAGCTATGGTTGCTGTGCTCACAGTCCGTGCTTCCCCAGACCTTGTTGCACTGACTAGGGGATAGTCGTTTTTTTTTTTTTTTTGCAAAGAGGCCAGTCTCCTGACTGTGGCTGTTCGATCCTGCACGACCGAACGAACAATATGTCTGTCCTCTCGGGCGCTAGTCATGTGGAGCCGTTGAGGTCATCCACGGATTCAATCGTATTTCACCGCGAGCAACAATACTGAGTAATGATAAACCGCAATCTCGATAGGCCACGACCTGGTGCTATCGAATTAAGACAAGTGGTCTTAGACGTTTCCTCTCTCTACTCGGGGCCTAACACGATCATCCCCCAAGCGACCAGTATTCAAATACAATTTCTGAATGAGAGATCCGCTGTGTATTCATTCCTTATGGGCGAAATGTAGACGGCGTTACTCCTAGCTACTGAAATACTAATCAATTAATATTCTACCACGTAGTGTACATCACGCCAATTCTATATTTGCCGCATGCCATCTTCAAGGAGTTGCAATTTCAATGGCCAACAACGTACTATAGTTGTTTCCCAACAACCACTTGCTGTTTCCGATTAAATAACATCAAAACTGAATATTTACTGCGCAAATTACTGTACAGTAGAGGTAGCTGGCACACAGTTCTTGTTCTTATCAAAGACCACTTACGTGCAATGCACGCGAAAGACTGATTACTTGCGAACTTCCTCGCATGTACTACTTTACTTATTTCATCTTCGTGGTCAAATCTCCCTGTGTGTGTGTGTGTGTGTGTGTGTGTGTGTGTGTGTGTGTGTGTGTGTGTGTGGAATTCGCGAGCGAGGGCTTTGGAGAGTGATTTATGTTATGGGTTCTGTTCCAAAATCTGCGTAGTCGAATGCCAGACTTGGTTTTTACATATCCCACAGAGGATTCATTGCCAGATTGATGACCAAACCATACCACTCTTACGTCCCCAGTGATCTTTAGAACACGTCAAACTACTTTCGTTTTTCTTGAAATGCATGTTTCGAGTCATTGGAGAAAGCTGAATGACGGCAATATTATTTGTTCGTAAGAAACTATGAACGCATTTTGTACAACGTATGAATTGCAGTTACGAACGTGCAAAAACACATACACGTATCAAAACATAAATGGCTCTGAGCACTATGGGACTCAACTGCTGAGGTCATTAGTCCCCTAGAACTTAGAACTAGTTAAACCTAACTAACCTAAGGACATCACAAACATCCATGCCCGAGGCAGGATTCGAACCTGCGACCGTAGCGGTCTTGCGGTTCCAGACTGCAGCGCCTTTAACCGCACGGCCACTTCGGCCGGCTATCAAAACATAGAAGTTATATTGTTTCAGAAAATTTGCAGGATGGGAAAGGGGTCAGGTATTCTCTCTAATTGTCCTTAAAGTCCATTTCTCAGTCTAAAGTAAACCATAGTTTGATGCAAAATGGACCATACATCCACGATTGTAATTTTTGCATGACATACAACGAATGGTAAAAAAAACATAGATTTAGTCACAATCACTCGATATGTACTAAGAATCTGTCGAATCGGCTTTTGATATGAACTGCGGAACATAAAAAGCTTAAGAAGCTCCCGGAAATAACGTGTTTTATGATTCTAGCAATATATATAATTGCATCCAATTTATCCTGAAGTGTCTAGCACATCTAGACACTGTGTAACTGACGGAAATTGAAAAAAAAAGGTCATTGAAGTGGGGAGATGATGTTTGTAACTGCTGCTGTCCAAGCATTCCCTGTGGCTGCAGCCAAGCCGTCCGTAGTCTGAGGGATCCCTCTACGGTCATGACACTATGAGAATCGTAAACTGTTACAATGTTTTCGTACAACGAGTTGATAACACGCTACGCAAAGTGTTTCGAATTCGTAATAGTGTACAAAAACTGTCCAGGGGATGGGTAGGAGATGAGTAGCCAAAGTAACAGTTCAAAAGGGTACTTTCAGCTGGCCGCATATCCGTAGCGTCATCGACTGTTAAGGCAGACAGTTGTATAGAATCAAACGTGCATCACGGGTGGGTCTATCCACTACTTTGTTCTGCCTCTGTATATACACTTGAGAAAATGTGGCTGTGTTGTGTCTCGCTTCTATGTGCTGGCGAGACGGCGAGCCGTATTCAACAGGCGCTACCCGACTCTCATTGTGAGTGGCTCTTAGTCACCTGCTGTGTGCTGCTGTCTAAGCACTCCCTGTAGCTGCAGCCGAGCCGTCCGTAGTCTGAGGGATCCCTCTGTGGTCATGACAGACGCCTCCTGTCCTGTGTTGAGTCACGTGGTACTGCCGTATCTCTGGCCGCTCAGATAACGGCACAATACCTGTGTGTGTGTGTGTGTGTGTGTGTGTGTGTGCGTGAGAGAGAGAGAGAGAGAGAGAGAGAGAGAGCGAACGTCGACCAACGCTCGGTTGCTCTTGTTCGCATTGGCGTGGCTCTGCAGATCCACAGCAGCATTTGTCTGTTACACTACATCGCCATTTCCTCGTGTCTACAGTGCGTTGCAACAATGTCAGTTGAGTTGCTAGAAGATTAGAATGCTACAGTTTTTGCGACGAAACAAAAATGCAAATAAATGGGTAGTGACATATCTTGCACTGTGTCCAGGAGTCCACTATAGAGCACTCACCGAAACTAAAGTTTCCTTTTTTTTTTCAGGCCTACTAATTACAAGCCAGGGATGTATAGAATCACCATAGAAATTTATATGTCTTTAAAGCAAACGAGAACTACAGGTGGCGGGTTGTGATGTTACATGAAGCAGCTGGCACCATTTTATCGACTGGACGAGCTGCAGGACTGTTTTGGCTCGAAGAAGTGGCGATCTTTGCCCACTTTCGGATGACGTCATGATGTCAACGGCTATTGCACGGATGCTATAAAATTATGGGCTGTTCCTGTCTTAGATACGGTTGTGGTGTGAAAAATATTCATTTTTTAAAAATTTTAGCGTTGCAGAATTTAAGTATACAAGTATACGTCTCCTTAGATTCGGATGGTACTTCCGCAGAGCGAGATGAAACTTTAGACAGAAAATGATGCTGAGAGTATGGCCCGAGTTCAAGAACCATTTGACACCAAGAAAGCTCAATTGCGCCCTCTTGGATTGGTGAAAGTGCTCAGCTATGGTTATTGCCACCGTTTCTTCAGATTAAAAAATGGTTCAAATGCCTCTAAGCACTGTGGGACTTAACATCTGAGGTCATCAGTCCTCTAGACTTAGAATTACTTAAACCTAACTAACCTAAGGACATCACACACATCCATGCCCGAGGTAGGATTCGAACCTGCGACCATAGCAGCAGAGAGGTTCCGGACTGTAGCACCTAGTACCGCTCGGCCACAGCTGCCGGCTTTCCAGATTAGTCCATATGTCTTGCCTTCCACCATGCAAGTGGAACAAATTATCCTTTTATGACTCAATCGTAATAACATTTTGAAGGAACTTCGTTTTATACTTATTTTCCACGCTTATGATCCAGAACACTTTCATTTCTCTTCCACATTGTCGCTGTGATTCCACTATGCTGTGATAGCGGACAAAATCTTCAATGATGCATTAAACGTAGCGATGGTGTACCCTCTGGCTGCTAAGAAATAACGTAAATAAGGAAAACATATGTAAGAGGCTGAATGGGGACGAATGTAACAGCCAGAGCAACTGATGCAGTTGAGTACCGTGGTTCAAAATGTAGACTCTGTGGTGCTAAGGTTAAATGCCCCGTTGACAGAAGAAACTACAGTGTTGAACATTCGTGCCTTCATAACCCTCCACTTGCTTGACTATGTGTGCCCTATTCTCTTCGGGAGAATTGGGCGACAGAGCGTTCTTTCGTTTACAGTGACTGGCAGCAAATTGTAAGTTTAACGCTAGCGTGAGTACTCAATTATTTATTATCAACAGCTTTCATTAAGGGCCGCGTCACTAGCCTCCGACGAGCTTTGGAGGACTGAATACCGCGTTTCGGCGCCAACAATGTTAGCACTTGTATTGCACTTAATACGCAGAAAGTTGATAGCTATATTTAAGAAGGGACGGGGAGGGTAGAGGTTGGAGGTAATTCAAGAGGGCTGCAGTTCAAGGTGACACTAATTCTGAAGTGGGTAGCAGGGTGAAAGTAAGAGGCTCATGAATACTTTTCGCCTCATAGTGAGTGGTTCAGACGGTGTCCTTAGTTTGCCGCTACTCAGTCAAAGTGTAGCATCTCAGTTTTACTTTAGATGAGTGGTTCAGAAATAACGATTCAGTCTTCACTTTACAACACGCTACCTCTCGACTAACCGACGGTAGGCGTAAAGAAATTGGAACCCAACACTCAGGTAACGAAATCATTTCGTACAATTTGATTAGTTATTGAGAGATAGTCAACTCGCCTTTCTAGAATACTTGAAGCGCTGGAAAATGTTGAGTGATTGACTATGGCGGTTCTGGAAGTCCTCAGAGATCCACTGTACATCGTCATCAAACCTTTTTTTTCCTCTTTCTGCAGCGCGTACTGCTCAAAGTCCGAGAATTCAAGGTTTTTTGTAAAAGCGAAAACTTCCTTAACAAATAATTGGAATTGTTGATTCAGGGAGATTTACATTAATTACGAGTAAAGAAATACGCTCTAAAATGTGTAATAGTAGAAAAATACAGTTTTGTGGAGTGTTCCCAAAGTTGAAATCGTTAGATCTTGTTTTTGATGTAAGATGCAGCTGTAGTAAGTATTGCATAGGACCTTAGGTGGACTTTTTACAGTTTTTTTTCTGAACCCCAAATGGCAAAGATTGCAACAGAAGGTGCCCGAAATGTAATTTCCCTCTACCTAACCTCAATTTTGGTGCCTTTGAAGAGCACGAAGTTAATCTTTTTTTAATTATGGGTCTTGAGCTATCTCAAATTCAAAGTTTACGTTGGTACAGTAAAAAGCTGCAAACTGCCATTCCGGAAAAACACGAGATCTGTCAATGATGGAGTGGAGCGCTTAAAAGCGACCTCAGATTTCAGTACAGCAAGCATTGTCTTATCTATAAGATATAACACTCTAGAATTAAGGTAACTGTGAAGAGTACGTCTGCGTTGCGTCCTCGGAGTGGTATATGTTTAGTGTAGTAACTGTAATGAGTTTGTGTAGAGTGGATCAACTAGATTTCGAACCCATCCAACGGTTATATCATTATCTACACCACATGCTCTCGCACCAAGAGGTAGCAAAGTTTTGTATTCAGACCAGGACACTGGCATACAACCAGGTGATCAGGAACGGTATGTCTCCGTTTCTCCCGCCCTTCACCGGAGGCATTTACGAGGTCGGCTGTGTAGAGAGATAAAGTACGCGAAAAAAACGAAACTTGTGACTGGTAATGACTGTCATTAGTGCAATGTTGAGTTCGTGCCTTGAAAACCAACGGAATTTCGTTTACTTATAAGGTATGAGAGCTTCTGGCGTAATCCTGGCTAAAATCAAGTCGAGTTTAAGTTCGGTAAATATGTACCATTAGCGTAGTTACCCAAGGCTATATTACTAGTAATCTCAGACTTTTCGCAGATGATGTAGTCATCTACACATGTAGCAAAGGAAGGAAGGAAGGTTAGAGCTTAACGCCCCATCGATAGCATGGTCGTTAGAGACGGAACACAAGCTCGGGTTACGAAAGGCTCGGGAAGGTAACTGACTGTGCCCTTTCAAAGGAACCACACGGCATTAGCTTGAAGCGATTTAGAGGAAATCGCGCGAACCTAAATCTGGATGGCCAGACGGGGATATTAACCGCCTTCCTCCGGAGTGCGACTCCAGTATGCTAACCTCGGCGTAATCTAGTTCGGTACCTGTAACACAGTACTGTCTGAAAAACACTGCACGAACATTCATTCAGATCTCGATAACATTTCAATGTGGGCCAGATACTGGTCTCTTGTTTTAAATATTCAAAAATGTAGAACTGGACGCTTCACAAAACGAAAAAAGGCGGTACGTTACTTTATCCATGATAATTTGAGAACACCGCGGCTGTTTTCGAAAATGTCGCCCAAGAAAAAACACTAAGTGCCCACACTTTTTCAGTAAATGATTTGTTTCACCGCAAGAACTTTCGGCTCTAGGCCCTGTGTCAGACGGGACCGAGGATTCCCTACACAAATTTCACATTTTTGTCTTCAGGTTGGATTTTTCTTTATACTTTGCAGTACAGCGGTCTACACCATTAATATGGAAAGTGCTGAACATAATCCTTGATTTAGTGAACCTCTTGTTCAGCTTGATCCAAAACAATGATTCAGACATCTACCATGTAACGCACAAAGAAAAACCTGTCATGAAGACAGTGTGAAATTTCCGCTCCAGTCTAACGACGGTCTCAGGACCGAAACTACTTACGGTGAGAGAAATCATTTGTTCACAAAGTGTGCTTATTTGCATTTTTTTTCTGCAGGAAAACTGTGTTATACTATGACTACAATATCAGTGAGTGAGACCTGGAATCATCCAACTGATACAAATACCTGGATGTAGCAAATTTAGTAATATGAAATGGAAAGATCACGTAGGCTCATTCATAGGTGAAACAACCGGCAGAATTTGGTTCTCTGGTAGGATGCTGGGTAAAATGCAATCAGGCTACGAAGGAGATTAGCTTCAGTACACTCACTCCACCCATCACAGAATATTGCTGAATTATGGGATCCATACAAAATAGGTATAACAGGGGGCCGCGCGGGGTAGTCGCGTTGTCTAGGGCACATTGTCACGGTCCGCGCGGCTTCCCCCGTCGGAGGTTCGAGTTCTCACTTGGGCATGGGTGTGTGTGTGTTGTCCTTAGCGTAAGTAAGTTTAAGTTAGATCAAGTAGTGTGTAAGCCTAGGGACTGATGACCTCAGTAGTTTGGTACCATAAGACCCTACCACAAACATCCAAATATAACAGGGGGTATTTAACGTAAACAAAGAAGTGCAGCATCCTAAGGTCAGAGGTCTGTTTGGTCCACGGAAGACCGTAGTGGAGACACCGAAGAATCTAAATTGTCCCTTAGAGGTAGAAGGCAACTGTCCCACGAAAGCCCGCTTACAAAGTTTCAAGAACGACTTACAAGTGAGATATCTAGAAATATATTGCAACCTCTTGAGTATTTTTCCATTAGAGACCGCGAAGACAAAATTAGTCGCAACACACACGGGGGCGTTTAAACGATCTTTTTCCGTTGCTCCAAACGCGAATGGAAAAGAATGACACTTTAATAAGTGGTACAGTGGTAAGTACCCTCTGTCATTCACTTCACAGTGGTTTTCAGAGTAGAAGCAGATGTAGATTTAGACTTCGATGCAGAGGAAAGAATATACGAGGGATATTTGGAAAGGAAGGTCCGATCGGTGGTGAAATGGAAACCATTGCGAAATTCAAAAACGTTTTGTTTCCAACAGTTAGCTATACATTCCAGCTACTACATGGTCACCGCTCCTGCTTAGACATTTGTCGTAGCGTTGTACCAACTTCCCAGAAAGCATCTGCCCGTACTTGCCACCAATTCTCTACCATGTTCTACACCTCGTTGTCTGTATCACAGTGTTGTCTGCATAGCCAGCGGTGCATGTGAGCAGAGGTGAAATTGAGGGGGAACCAATTACAGGCTATATTGTGGGTGGTCAAACACTTCCCACCGAAAACGCTATAGGAATATCTTCAGTCGCCTGTCGAGTGCGGCCGAGAAATGTCATGGCGGAGGAAACGCACGACAGTTATGTAACGTGGGCTGGATGACGTAAGGCGAAATCTCTCACCAGACCCTCATTCTTGGTGGAAGACAATATTTTCTAGGCATCTGCACGGATCCGGTGTGCGTTCACAACTCAAAAGAGCTACTCGACGCGGTTGACGGGCATAATGGAGGCACTGCCCAATACATCTGTCCAAAGCAGCTTAGAATTTTCACTGTGGCTTCAATTTCACGCTCTATCGGGTCTTACTTTCCGAACAACTGTCGTACAAGGAATTCATTCGCCAATCTAACATTTCATGTAGCCTCGCCTATAGGCGAATTGTTCTGGTCAATCCACAACATCCCAGTCCTATGATAGTATCTGACCACATAAATACTTAGAGTCAACACCTATCTGCCGGCCGAAGTGGCCGTGCGGTTAAAGGCGCTGCAGTCTGGAACCGCAAGACCGCTACGGTCGCAGGTTCGAATCCTGCCTCGGGCATGGATGTTTGTGATGTCCTTAGGTTAGTTAGGTTTAACTAGTTCTAAGTTCTAGGGGACTAATGACCTCAGCAGTTGAGTCCCATAGTGCTCAGAGCCATTTGAACCATTTTTCAACACCTATCTCAGTTTTTGTCACAGGATATTGCTATATCGTATACCACTAAAGCACCAGAGAGTGCGAAGGAACATAGAAACCACTATGCTTTGTGTCAATTATTTGTCTGAACTGTATCTTGAAACGAATTTGGCTGATAATAATAAAAATATTGCCTGTGTCGCTGCCCTCTGTCGGCCCTGGTATCACCTTGAACTTAGAAGTAGACGTCTATGGAGTAATGAAGCAACGGAAATCACATAGCAGAAGCAAGTCTTCCGATGCAGACTGTATACCAACTAGGTTCCTTTAAGAGTTTGCTGATGTAATAGCACTTATACTTCACCAATACATACAACTCGACGGAATATCCGTACTCAAAGGTTGGAAAGTTGCACAGGTCACACCTATATTCAAGAAAGACAGTAGGACTAACCACTAAATTACAGGCCCATATCATCAACGTCGGTATCCAGCAGGTTTCTGGAACATTTATTGAATTCGAACATTGTGAGTTACCTCAAAGAGAACAATCTATTGACACACAGTCAACACAGATTTAGGAAACATCGTTCTTGTAAAACACAATTAGCTCTTTACCCTCACGTAGTGCTGAGTGTTACTGACAAGAGATTTCAGATTGATTCCTTATTCATAGATTTACGGAAGGCTTTTGACACTGTTCCTCGCAAGCGGCTTGTAATCAAATTGTGTGAGTATGAAATATCGTCTCAGTTATGCAAGTGCATTCGTCATTTCCTGACAAATAGGTCACAGTTGGTAAAAATTGAAACGAGTAAAGCAGAAGTGATTTCTGTGGTTTTCTAAGATAGTGTTATAGGCACTATGCTGTTTCCTATCTATACAGCGTGTTACAAAAAGGTACAGCCAAACTTTCAGGAAACATTCCTCACACACGAATAAAGAAAAGATGTTATGTGGACATGTGTCCGACAACGCTTAATTTCCATGTTAGAGCTCATTTTAGTTTCGTCAGTATGTACTGTACTTCCTCGATTCACCGCGTAGTTGGCCCAATTGAAGGAAGGTAATGTTGACTTCGGTGCTTGTGTTGACATGCGACTCATTGCTCTACAGTACTACGCAACCCCGGTACCAAATGTAGACTCTTCGTGCTCGCATTCTGGACGGCTGTGATACAATACGCCATTCTCCAGGGCTGCATCAGCGCATCTTCAGGGATGGGATGCATGTATCCTCGCTAACGGAGGACATTTCGAACATTTCCTGTAACAAAGTGTTTGAAGTCACGCTGGTACGTTCTGTTGCTGTGTGTTTCCATTCCATGATTAATATGATTTGAAGAGAAGTAATAAAATGAGCTCTAACATGGAAAGTAAGCGTTTCCGGACACATGTCCACATAACATATTTTTTTCTTTGTCTGTGAGGAATGTTTCCTGAAAGTTTGGCCGTACCTTTTCGTAACACCCTGTATAAACGATTTAGGAGACAGTCTTAGCAGCGGTTAGGTTGTTTGCAGATGACGCTGTCGTTTGTCGTGCAGTAAAGTCATCACAACATCAAAACAAATTGCAAAACGATTTAGAAAAGATGTATTTATGGTGCGAAAATTGGCAGTTGACCCTAAATAATGAAAAGTGTGAGGTCATTCACATGAATGCTATAAGGAATCCGATAAACTTCGGTTACATAATAAATCAATCAAATCTAAAAGCCGTAAATTCAAATGAATGACAATTACGAACACCTTAGATTGCAAAGAGCACACAGAAAATGTTGTGGGGAAGGCGTTCCAAAGACTGCGATCTATTGGCAGAACACTTACAAGATGCAACGGATCTACTAAAAAGACTGCCAACACTACGCTTGTCCGTTCTATTTTGGAGTACTGCTGCGCGGTGTGGGATCCTTGTCAGGTAGAATTAGGGGAGTAAATCGAGAAAGTTCAAAGAAGAGCAGCACGTTATACATGATCGAGAGTATGGTATGGAGTGTGACTGACATGATACAGGACTTGGCGTGGACATAATTAAAAACATAGGCGTGTCTCGTGGCGTCGGGATCTACTCACGAAATTTAAATCATGAACTTTCTCCTCCGAGTGCGAAAACATTTTGTTGATGCCGATCGACGTAGGGTGAAACGATCATCATAGTAAAACAAGGGAAATCAGAACTCGTACGGGAAGATATAGGTGTCCGTTTTTTCCGTGCGCTGTTAGAGAATGGAAAATAGAAAATTATTATGTTGGCGGCTCGATGAACCCTCTGCCAACACCTTAAATGTGATTTGCTGATTGTCCAAGTAGATGTCATAGTAAATTTTTTCTGATATAGAGTAGTCTGCTAAGGGGTCCGTTGAGCCTCGTGAGGCGAAATGAGGAGCTACTTGAATCAAGGAGCAGTGGTATCGTCAGAATCCACCCGCAAGGTTAGCCGAGAGCACTAATGCGATGCTTCCTAGGCTCAGGTAGGCGCGCCGGCCCCGGATCGAATCCGCCCGCCGGATTAACGACGAGGGCCGATGTGCCGGCCAGCCTGGATGTGGTTTTCAGGCGGTTTTCCACATCCCCCTAGGTGAATACCGGGCTGGTCCCCACATCCCGCCTCAGTTACGCGACTCACAGACATTTGACACACGTCCGCACTTTTCCATGATTTACACTGGACGCAGACAGCTGTGGTACACTAATTCCGTCCCGGGGGGTACGGGGTGGCGGCAGGAAGGGCATCCGGCCACCCCTTCACACTAACATGCCAAACCCGAATTAACCACGCCAACCCCGCGCACAATGCGGGAAAACGGCGCAAGCGATAGAATAGACAGATAGATATCGTTAGAATCCATCTGCTTCCAATAATGGCAGGAAGTATTGGCTGATCACATGCACTAAGATGGTAGATCACTCCTCATACTGCCTTGTAGCCAGTAGCTGGACAGTGGGAACAGGCCTAAGGGATGATCCGTGAATGACGTTCACATTTCACATATCTGATGAAGCAGGTTGGTCAGACTGGTGTTCGAACAAGTGTCACGCCGAACGCGAGACTTAAGACACCTGATCGCAGCGCCTCATGCCGGCATCAGGACTACCAACGTTGCGAGCATTGGCAGGAAACACCGGTGTCACCTGTCAGAAGCCGGCCGTCCAGAAGTCGGTACGGTCGCGCTCCACTTGGTGCGATACCTTACTGCGTTACTCTGTCAGTGGGCGCGCTATCTGCTTGCCGGTGTGGGGCGAAGCTAGTCGAGTCGCGTCGCGCGGTTTGGGGGGCAAAAACGCTCGGCCCGGCTTTATCTGCTCACGGGCGTGTTCCCAGTTGACATTTGGCCGGAGGGTCTGCGGGGTACAGAGGCAGCCCGGGGTACCTTATCTGGCTGCGCGGGAAGTGGGCCGCCCCAGACACTTAGGCCTCCGCTGGGAACCTCCATTACTCTTGCGCACACGGAACGATTAGTCGCACGGTGCGGCCGGCCGCCCGTCCCGTAAATTTGTGGCCACTCAAAACAACGCGCCAGCCTGCGCTCGAGTGCCGCAGTGGGCCTTTGTTGCTGAGACACGGCGGGAACATTCTTCCACCCGCGCTGCTCTTCTTCTTCGTACTCATCTGTTCCACCGTCAGTATCTCCCCCGATGTTCGTCTTTCTGCATCAAATTCCAGGGTGAACAAGTACGATACTTGCTGTATAATTTGGTTTAAATGTATGCAAACAATAGAAGATTGTCGGGTCGGGAGAGGGGGGGGGCGGGGGTAAGGGGTAAGAGGGGAGGCTGTCGTCAGTGTTCTGACTGGTTTGATGTGATCCATCACTACTTTCTTTCCTACGCCAACCACTTCATTCCGTCAATTCCCAGCACACTGGGATGTCTGCCAACGTTGGAACAAAAAATGGTTCGAATGGCTCTGAGCACTATGCTACTTAACTTCTGAGGTCATCAGTCGCCTAGAACTTAGAACTAATTAAACCTAACTAATCTAAGGACATCACGCACATCCAAGCCCGAGGCAGGATTCGAACCTGCGACCGTAGCGGTCGCGCGGTTCCAGACTGAAGCGCCTAGAACCGCACGGCCACATCGGCCGGCCCGTTGGAACACCTACTGGAAGGTAAGCAACGATACACCTTTAATTCCTATTTGACGAGAGCTGACCAACAAACACTGAGACTGTTTCTTCTTTTTTACGCCATTTCAATGTTTACATGATCATTTTCAAAGCACTCCCCTGCTACTAGAATGCACTTTTTATAGCATCTCCGTCAGTCCTCGAACATATGGTGGTACCGGCCATCCTTTGTCAGATCCTTCAGAATCGCCTCATTTTTCTTGTACATTGTGTCAGTATTCTGTTTAGGTTCTTATATTGGTAACGCCACGTAGCGCTCTGTATGAAAATCACTGCCAGTGCTGTGTGTAGTCTGTGGCTGGTTTGCATTGTTGGAATTTGCTATTGTAGTGTTGGGCAGTTGGCTGTTAACAGCGCGTAGCGTTGCGCAGTTGGAGGTGAGCCGCCAGCAGTGGTGGATGTGGGGAGAGAGAAGCCAGAGTTTTGAGAGCGGATGACCTGGACGTGTGTCCATCAGAGATAGTAAATTTGTAAGACTGGATGTCATGAACTGATACATATATTATTACTTTTGAACACTATTAAGGTAAATACATTGTTTGTTCCTGATCAAAATCTTTCATTTGCTAACTATGCCTATCAGTAGTTAGTGCCTTCAGTAGTTAGAATCTTTTATTCAGCTAGCGGTATTGCCGCACGCTGTATTGCAGTAGTTTGAGTAACGTAGATTTTGTGAGGTAAGTGATTCATGAAAGGTATGCTTTATTGTTAGTCAGGGCCATTCTTTTGTAGGGGTTATTAAAGGTCAGATTGTGTTGCGCTAAAAATATTCTGTGTCAGTTTAGTGTTGATCAGAATAAGTAAAGAGAGTAATGTCTGAGTACGATCAGTTTTGCTCAGCTGTTTGAAAAGCAGATAATGTAAGAGGTTTATCAGCACAGTCATTCATAAATTTTTCTAAGGGGACGTTTCAACAGCTACAGTGTACTCGAATCGAATGCCCCGAAGCTTTGGATTAAGTGATGGGGAAAAAATATCTCATGGTACATGACTGGAGTTATAAGGTGGTAATGTTGAACTGAGCCAGAAACTGCATGGCCTTATTTGCGACTTTAGGTCGCTCCCTGCCAAGACGAAGTCGCCAGCCAGTCCAAAAAAGTTCTGGTCGTTTGCTTGCGATGTGCTTCCTCAGATTAGCCAATACGAATGTGTAATTCGATGCTGTAACAGTAGGGGAGAACTACATCCTGGTAAATCATTCGATGACAGTAATTAAAAAAGTGATCATCATCACTTTCCCTACGGATGGAAGAAGCTTCGCCTTTTTTGGTGTTGAAAAACCTGACGATTTCGACTTTGTGCAGGCTCGTTTCCCTTCAGCATCATCTTCATACAGCTATGACTCTTCACCGATACTCATCGATTCCAAAAACGCATCCCAGAGTCCGCAGCTCGTGGTCTAGTGGCTAGCGGTGCTGCCGCTGGATCACAGGGTCCCAGGTTCGATTCCTGGCCGGGTCGGGGATTTGCTCCGCCCTTGGACTGGGTGTTTCTATTGACCTCACCATTTCATCATTATTCGGGAAAGGGGCGAGACTGGAGAGTGAAAATATTGGGAATTCGTACTGGCGCTGATAAGCATGCATTTAAGCGCCTCGTAAACCAAATATCATTACCACCCAACAGCAAAGAGACGCAGCAACTCACGGCTTGTAACAGCCTTTTGTTCATGAGTCAACAGAAGTGGCACCCAACGGGCGCGAACACGGGTCACATGAAGATGACCACGAATAATTGTAAAGACACTGCCATACGAAATTCTCCGCATTTCACTGAGCTTACGTAATATTACCGCCGATCCCCCACGGACAGTCACAGCAGATGTGTTGATGTTGACTTCAGTCACAGCAGAAGCCGAAACGCGAGGCCCACCTTGCTTAACACTGACAAATCAGCCTTTTTTTGAAGTACTTGAACCACCTAATGCTGTTCCACGAAGTAGAGCATCTTCGTCGTACGCTTCCTGAAGCTTTTCGTAAGTTTCAGTGGCTGCATCGTTTAAACGAACACAGAATTCTATAGCGCCACTCTGCGCCTCTTGCACCAACTCCGAAATACAATGGGCGTCTACTAGACAGAGCATTACTACCCACTCACTGATGCGAGAATGCTGCCACCTATGGACATTATACACAAAAACGCGCTGTTTTCAAATATCCATGGTGCAGGCAGGAAACTATCACGGAAGCTACAACAGAAAATCATTATCGGTCTTTGTAGATCAGACCTCGTACTTCTCTCACGGGATTACCTGTGGAATATTCCACGGCTTACACCCTCATTCGATTTTCCGTCATTTCGACTTTGCTCCCCATATTTGACGAAAGAAACCAGAAAAGTGATTTTCACTTTCACAGATACTCTTAACACTTATTATTATACGTAGGTTACACTTGTTGTCCCACGCTAAGACCTCTGGGCAACAAGAGTGGCCCATTGGCAGTAGATAGTTCATATTTTAGGTTTGCTGCAGTCACAGTTCTGCTGCGATACGGCTAACAGGTACAGCGCAGCGTGCGAGTGAAACGTACTTCAAAGTTGGAGTACGTGGGACAGTACGATTCTTGTGGGCAAAAAGGTTAGATTGCAAGCACATTCACCGTGTAATTCTGGCGACATGTGGATCAAATACAATGTCGCCTCCAACTGTAGTGGAGAAGTGCCGACAATTTGAAAAACACAGACGTGCGTGATAATGATCGGAAAGAAACGCCATCGACATCGAACACAGATGACAACGTCCCGGCAGTCGAGGAATATTAAGGCATGACATAACGCAAATTTTTCTGAGCGTTGCGTGGTCGGAAACTGTGTAAGAGCAGAGACATGCAGTTAGTGGAACAGAATGCTGAATCAATGTGGGACCGAAGACAGTTAATATGCTCCACAGAATCGATTAGCTAAAAGATTTTCTAACGTTGTTCTAAACTAAAAAAAAGGTCAAGGTTTTTTGCCTTGAATCTCCTCGGAGGTTAGTACAGTACATAGTTCATAGTTTTTTCATGTCCTGTGGGGCTCAGAATGTGGATACCAACTTTGGTAACTTTTAATTTTCCTAAAGACTAGAGCTAAAGCTCATATGGTTCGGAAAAGTTATGTTGTCATGGAGCGATAGTTATGTTTCCTCCTCTACATCCGTAGCCTCGTTTTATCGTCTCTACCTGATCGACATATCGACAAAGAAAATGCACTGGTACCACTAAGAGTAATGACAAGGGTATGCTTTCGAATTATCTGGCCGGCCACTGTGGCCGAGCGGTTCTAGGAGCTTCAGTCCGGAACCGCGTTGCTGCTACGGTTGCAGGTTCGAATCCTGCCTCGGGCATGGACGTGTGTCATGTCGTTAGGTTAGTTAGGTTTAATTAGTTCTAAGTTCTAGGGGACTGATGACCACCGATGTTAAGTCCCATAGTGCTCAGCGCCATTTTGTACATACTCTGCAAGCCATCGTATGGCGCGTGGCGGAGGGTACCCTGTACTGCTATCAGTCGTTTGCTTTCCTGTTCCACTTGCAGACAGAGTGAGGAAAAAACAAATATCTATATGCCTCTGTATGAGCCCTAATTTCTCGTACATTAGCTTCGTGATCATTGCGAGAAATGCATTTTCGGTGCGATCTTTATGCAGTCAGCTTCAAATGCCGATTCTCTAAGTTTTTTCAGCATTATTCCTGAAAGTTTGGCAATAGTGTCTTGCGGAAAGAGCATCGTCTTCCCTCTTCCCTGCAGGAACTCCCATTTGATTTCCCGAAACATCACGGTAATACTTGGGTGTTGTTCGAACCTACCGGTAATATATCTAGAAACCCACCCCTGATAGCTCCGATGGGTCAAATGGTTCAAATGGCTCTAAGCACTGTGGGACTTAATATCTGAGGTCATCAGTCCTCTAGACTTAAAACTACTTAAACCTAACTAACCTAAGGACAAAACACACATCCATACCCGAGGCAGGATGCGAACCTGCGACCGCAGCAGCAGCACGGTTCCAGACTGAAGCGCCTAGAACCGCTCAGCCATAGGTCCGATGTCTTCCATTACTCCGACCTGCTGCGGATCCCAAATATTGGAGCAGCACTCAAGAACAGGTCGCGCTAGCGTCCTGTACGCGGCCTCTTTAAAGATGAACCACACTTCCCTGAAATTCTTCCAATAAACCGGGGTCGACCATTCGGTTTCCTACTACAATCCTTACATGCTCATTCCATTCCGTACTGCTTTGCAACGTTACGCCCATATATTAAATCGACGTGACTGTTCAAGCAGGGCACTACAAATTCTGTATCCAAACATTACGAGTTTGTTTTTCTTTCTTATCCGTATTAACACAATTTTCTACATTTCTAACCAGCTGCCGGCCGTTGTGGCCGAGCGGTTCTAGGCGCTTCAGTCCGGAACCGCGCTGCTGCTACGGTCGCAGGTTCGAATCCTACCTCGGGCATGGATGTGTGTGATGTCCTTAGGTTAGTTAGGTTTAAGTAGTTCTAACTCTAGGGACTGATGACCTCAGATGTTAAGTCCCATAGTGCTCAGAGCCATTTGAACCATTTTTCTAGCCAGCTGCCATTCCCGCGTCCGGCCATCCTGATTTAGGTTTTCCGTAATTTCCCTAAACCACTCCAGGCACGTGCCGGGATGGTTCCTTTGAAAGGGCACAGCGATTTTCTTCCGTGTCCTTCCCTTACCCGATGAGACCGACGGCCTCGCTATCTGGTCTCCTTCCCCAAACAACCCAACCCAACCCAGCTGCCATTCATCACACCAACTGGAAATTTCGTCAAAGTCATCTTGCACCCACCTACAGTCACTCAACTTCAACACCTCGTACACCACACATCATGAACAAAGATCCACAGATTGCTGCCCACCCTCACAGTTAGATTATTTACGGATACAGATGAAGCACCACGGTAATTTAGTCTGACTTGTTTTTGGCTCAGTAAATAATAACTGTGTTCGCTGCATCAGTATGAAACTACTCTCCTCACTTTGTTTCTGTGTCACGAAAGAGGTACCCACAGCTCAGCGTTCCCAGTTGTTCGCCAGAGACGTCTGAATGAACGACGGTCTTATGTAAGGTTCCTAGAAGGAGCCACTCTTGACGTTCCGTACTGCCTCGACGTTTCTGACGCGGCAGAAATTCATTTTCGACATGTGCCGTCCTTAAATTTAGTTTCACGCAGAGCCTGTCAACGACCCGTGAGCAAGCAAACGCGCGCGACCGCTCCACGACCCGACCCTTTGATCTCGCCGGCCCACGCGCTCGTCGGCTCTCCTCAGTCACGTACTCGCATGTGAGCCGACGGCCGTACGAGCCACACATCCGTGGGTGTCCCAGGCTCGTTGCTGTTGTGAGGTTTCTGTGACGTCATCACGCAGGAGCGGATTTACAGACGGCTCCCTCGCTCTTCCCACTCGTTTTCCTCTTTCTACGTTTATAGTTTTCGTACTTCCTTTCGATACCCTACTAAGTTAAGATACTATGCTACAAACAATGCGATCAATAATGGAATTAATCTTAAGAAAAAAATCCGTTTTTTGCGACTGAAAGTTTATTTTGTTTTCAGTAAACTTATACCACCTATACATACTATGCATCATAAACGTCTGCAATATGAAGCCTATTACGTAATTCCGCGTCTACATACATAGCAAGCCACTGTACGGTGCGTGGAGGAGGGTAGACTGCACCACTACTTGTAATTTTCTTCTCTGTTTAATTCGGAAACAGAGCGAGGGAGAAACGACTGTGCGTCCGTATGAGTCCCAATTTCTCGTAAATTAATTTTGTGATCGTTACGGGAAATGTATGTTGGCGGCAATAGAATCGCGTGGCAGTCAGCTTCAAATGCCGGTTCTCTGAATTTTTTCAGTAAGGTTCCTCGAAAAAGACGTCGCCTTCTCGCCAGTAAATCGCAGTTGAATTTCCGAAGCATCTGCATAATACTTGCGTGTTGTTCGAGCTCCCCGCCTCTCAATTGCTTCTATGTGTTCCTTTAATCCGAGGTGGTTTCGGATTCCAAATACTCGAGCATTTCTCGAGAATGGGTCGCACTAGTATCCTTTACAGTCTAACAAAACACTTTCCTAAAATTTTCACGGTAAACTGAACTCGACCATTCGCCTCCTTCCCTACCACAGTCCTCAATGCTCGCTCCTTTTCATATCGTTTTGCAGATACTTCAAGGACGTGATTCTGTCAAGCAGGGACACTAGTAATGCTGTATCCGAACATTACAGGGTTTGCTTTTTCCACTCATTAGCATTAACTAACATTTTTCTACTATTACAGCTAGCTGCCATTCATCCCAACAACTAGAAATTTTGTCTAGGTCATCTTGTATCGTTCTACAGTCATCAATTTCGATACACTCATCTACGACCGAGTGAAGTGGCACAGTGGCTAGACACTGGACTCGCATTCGGAAGGACGACGGCTCAATTCCGCGTCCGGCCATCCTGATTTAGGTTTTCCGTGATTTCCCTAAATCGCTCCAGGCAAATGCCGGGATGGTTCCTTTCGAAGGGCACGGC